>NW_026057577.1:39149193-39155852 GCF_023721935.1 Panthera uncia
GGGGGGGGTGGAGAGAGGATCTGAAGCGGGCTCTGTACTCCCAAACTGCGCTCAAACTCATAAACTGCAAGATCATGACCTGAGCTGAAGTTGGATGGTTAACCGACATCGGAGATACAGAAATGGCAGAGAAACAGCTTTTGGAGTCACAAATTTGCCAATGTATTTAGAGAAGGTTGTGACCTGGGAGAAGACAAACGGGGGTTAGATCACACAGGTTCCTGCATGATCAGTGGTTAGATATCATTGCTAATGATTAGATTTCATTATGTAGAAATGAAACAGTTGAATAGAAGTGTAATAATAAAAGCTTATACTGACTGACTGCTATGAGCTCGACATTGGACTAAGCACTTAACATACTGCTTTCATTTCATCCTCACTAAAATTAGGGGGAAATGATTCACAGAAAGAGTAAGTAACTTGCCTAAAATGCCTGAGTTCATAGCTGATGGGGCCTTCATGCAAGACTGGGACCTAGGCTTTGATGTCCTGGGCTGCACTGCCTCATTTTAGAGGCATTTTAGAGAGGTAGCTCATTTTGCATTTTAGAGAGGTAGCTCAGGCAGTGTGAGGGAAGGTGAGTTCCTAGGAAGAGAGAGACTAGAGGCAGGAAATTAAGTTGCTTCACTGCTTCACTGGTCGGGGCAGACGTAATACAGCCCTGAACCTACCCATGGCCACGGGGATGAAAAATGATGTGGCAACTCTGACACATGGAGACTTTGATGGATTCATGTCTTGCTTTTAAACTTTATTAGTGGTTTGAACATTCTTCTCTGCCATTGTAAATAACGAGTACCAGCTTTGTGGTATTGCTCGCAACAATAATGTGCAATGCCACAGTCACAGTTTACATTTTAATTTATAATCCTTTCTCCCAAATATAATATTATGTGCTTGACTTCATGATTTTTTTGTCTGGCAATTATTTTGAGTTTAGTCCCATAAAGGCTAGGGAAAAGAAAAGGGTTACAAAATTTGAAACATGTTCAGGACAGAAAAAAGCATCACAGAAAGTTAGCAATAGAATCAACTTATGGATACCATAAGGTGAGCATTTATTCATAAGGATGGTCCCGTACATCCACCTAGTGAAGGGGAACTTTCTGGAGTCTTTTCCAGTTGTGACGAGGATCTGGCAATCTCATGATTCTCGAGTATAATTTTACTACAATGTCTCTGTCACTTTGTGCTGCATTTCCCCCCTTTTGGACAGCTTTACTGAGATACAATTCACATAAACAATGTACACTTTTAAAGTGTATTACTTCAGTGGTTTTAGCATATTTGCAATATTGTACAATCATCACCGCAATGAATTTCAGAATTTTTTATCACCCCCAAAAGAAACCCTATACCCGTAAGCAGTCATCGCTTATTCCTCACCAAACTCTCCCAGCCCTAGGCGATCACTAATCTATTTTTTTCTCTTTATGGATTTGCCTATTCTGAACATTTTGGAAATTATTTCTTTTATCTTTTTTATGTAGACTTCACACACAGCACAGAGCCCAATGTGAGGCATGAACTCACAAACCCGGAGATCAAGACCTGAGCTGAGATCAAGAGTTGTACGCTTAACCAACTGAGCCACCCAGACGCCTCTATTCTGAACATTGTGTATTAAATAGAATTATATGATATGTGTCTAGCTTCTTCCACTATAGCATAATATTTTCAAGGTTCACTCACATTGTAACATGTGCAGATATTTCATTTCTTTTCATTGCTGAGTAATATTCCCTCGTATGGCTAAAACTGCATTTCATTTACCCAGTCATCAGTTGATGGACACTCGTACTGCCTTTGCTTAAGTGGCCTGAGGACAGCCCTCCAGAGAAGCTGTCAGCCTTGTAAAGGGATGCCATCCCTGAAAGGAGTGTGCTGGAGAGCATAAAGGAATGCTTTAAGGTGTCACTGCATGCAGATGGAATGTTTCTGGACCACCCGAGGAGTCTTTGTCAATGACAATGTCCAACACAGCAGATGACCTGGAGGAGGAATGGAAGCCTTATTCAATTAAGCCCCAATCCTCTTAAAGATATCAGATAATTAAGAGATAACCTCTCAGGAATCCTTGTATTTTAAAACAAGGATCGTTGTTTAAGAATAACCAAACGTTGTTTGAGAGGGGAATATAAAGTACTATGGCATTGGAGTGTTGGACGATTATACAGAAAAATGTAAGTGATAGTCTCACATAGTTCATGACACAGAGTTGCCACTTACTGAGTGCTTTCTATTTCTACTATTGGCTAAGGTTGTATAAACAAAATAGTTTGTTAAGCGCTGTCCTCAAGAAGCTTAAATTGAGTAAGAATGATGGAAGACATGGAAAAAATAGTAATTCAAATGTCACACTTATGGAAAGACTCTAATACGAAAAAAAGCTGTTCTTATTCTTGGTTCTAAACAATCTCATTTAGGCACTGGCACAAAACCCAAGAGAGAGAAAGCAAGGAGAGAGGGGAGTGACATGAACATGAGCAGAGGAGGCCTTTTTGCTTCCTCACCCTGGTTTCTCCTTGCACACCCCTTCTGGAGACTGTAAATAGGATGCTGCTTTTGGAGTTATCTTGAGATCATCTACTTTCAGGTGTAGCCCTTTTATGTCTTTTACTGTTTAAGGAACATCAAGCAGTTATTTTTAGAACAAAATGTCCAGGTTTAAAAATTCTCATTCAGCATTATTCTCTTTTAAAGACATCCACACTTTAAGATTTTAAAAAATCAAGAAATTTAAAAAGGAACCCCCATGCACTATTTGTGGGAATGCAAACTGGTGTAGCCACTGTGGAAAACAGTATGGAGGTTCCTCAAAAAGTTAAAAATAGAATTACCCTATGATCCAGTAATTCCACTGGGCATTTACCCAAAGAATATGAAAACACTAATTTGAAAAGATACATGCACTCTTATGTTTATTGCAGCATTATTTAGAATAGCCAAATTACGGAAGTAGCCCAAGTATCCATCAATGGATGAATGGACAAAGACGATGTGGAATAAAAGGATATTGGAATAAAATATCCCTTGAATATTTATCCAATGGAATAAAAGAATAAAACCTTGTCATTTGTGACAATATGGATGGTCTAAAGGGTATGACTCATATGTGAAATTTCACTCATATGTGAAATTTAAGAAAGAAAACAGAGAAAAACCAAAAAAAACAACTCTCAACTACAGAGAACAAACTGATGGTTACCAGAGGGGAGATGGGTGAGGGAATGGGTAAAATAGGTGATGCAGATTAAGAATACACTTATCAAGGAGCGCCTGGGTGGCTTAGTCCGTTGGGTATCCAACTTTGGGTCATGTCACGATCTCGCTGTTCGTGAGTTTTAGCCCTGCTTTGGACTCTGCTGACAGCTTAGAGCCTGCAGCCGGATTCTATGTCTCCCTCTCTCTCTCTGACCCTTCCCCACTAGCACGCTCTCTCTCTCTCCCTCTCTCTCTCAAAAAATGAATAAACATTAAAAAGTTTTTAATTAAAAAAAGGAATACACTTATCAAAAATAAAAAAAGAAAGGGGTGCCTGGGTGGCTCATTCACTTAAGCGTCCAATTTCAGCTCAGGTCATGATCCCATGGTCTGTGAGTTTGAGCCCCGTATCAGGCTCTGTGCTGACGGCTCAGAGCCTGGAGCCTGCTTCAGAGTCTGTGTGTCCTTCTCTCTCTCTGCCCCTCCCCCGCTTATGCTCTATCTCTCTCTCTCTCTCAAAAATAAATAAATATTAAAAGAAATTTAAAAAAGAGTACACTTATCATGAAGACCTCTGAGTAATATATAGAATGGCTGAAATCACTACATTACACACCTAAAACTAATACAACACTGTATGTCAACTATATGGGAATGTTTTTAAAAAACAAAAATTAGAAATGTTTATTAAATTAGTTTATAAATATTTAAGTATGATGAATCTATGCTATTGATCATAGAATATAATTCTGGTTGCATAGTCTGTCCAAGAAAGTAAAAATATCCTAGATATTCTGATACTTTAATGTCCAACTACACTGTCTACTTGCTCTCACATCCTAGGATACCACACGATTCTTTGTCAGAAGCATGGCCCCATATTTGGTCAAGAAAATGTGGCCACTATTTATGGAGCACTGTTCTTGTCTAGTCATAGATGTTAAAAAATCTAAGCATTGGTTCTATCCTCCAATGGCTTCCAACCTATAAAAGGAGACAAACGTCTGTAAAGAGAAAACAAATTCTAGAAAGCAGTGAATGCTATAGTTGGTACATGTTGTGGGAGTAGCTTAGTTTGGACTGAGGAAGATGAAGAATTGATAGAGAAGGTGTCATGTGAGCTGAGTCTAAATGATGTTGTGTAGCTTATTGGGTTCTTACTCTGTGCTGGGCACTATGCTATGGCACACTAACATTAGGTACATTAACTCACTGAATTGTTCCAATCCACCCTTTCAGATATTTCCTCTTACTATTTCTTAGGCAGGAACTGAGGATCAGAGAGGTTAATTAACTTGAGAAAAATTACACAGCTAAGAAATGACAGAGCTGCAACTCAAATATGCCATCTGTCCATCTCCAAAGCTTCTTAACACTTTCATTACCACTGTCCTGAAAGTCAGGCAGGATTCAGCTCTGACTGTGCATAGGCCAAAGAGGTGGGCAGAAGTGTGCCATTGTCAATTGGGGGCTTACAAAAAAGAATGGTAGGATGTAGTGGTTAAGAGATTAGAATCTGAAATCAGAAAAAGTGGCTTTGAATCAACCTTCCTAGCTGGATCTTCTTGAGAAGCTATTTAAACTCTCCAAGCTTTAGTTTCTTTACTGTAAAATGGGGAAAGGGATACATCAACTTCACTGAGCTCCTGCAAGGAGTAAATAAGCTAAAGTGTGTCAAATAATTAGGCAAATTATTATTACCATCATTACCATGGTTTTTCTCTTTCTAGGAGCTAACTATCCACTAAAAGCCAGTTTAGATTTTAAGAGAAGAAGAAACATATTTGTCACCTATTCACGTTAAAAAGACAGGCCAGGAAAAGCACAGAGATCCCTGGGAAGACTAATGGAATTCATGTTTATGCTTTTGGGGAAATAGGACCTGCATTGGCAGGATCAGTATTCCCAGGAGTCTTGGCTTTGCAGTTGGTTTTGCCCTAAGCTATAGGCTGGATAAAGTCATTATTAATCTTGGAGGTTCCAATAAGGTTGTTGCCTCTGAGTCATAATTTGCAAAGCAACTGTAATATAAAAGGGCTGATGTTCCTAAATGTGAAGCTAAAGGCTCCAACACTTCTCTGGGATTAATATTTGAGTATGTCCACTCTACAAAGCCGTGGTAGTTTGTTTCAGCCATTCCCACTTTTTTCCTAAAGACGATGCTCTGAGTCCAATGTTATTAGTATTTAAAACGAACGAATTTAACTGCTTACTTGATGCCTGGTGATCTGCAGAGACATATTAGCACTTCTTAAACCTTTCTGTATGCAGGAAACAAGTCTCACTGCGCATCCATGAACTTGACACAGCGATTTAATATAAAGGACGAGGGGGTGCTGTTTAAATCAGTCCGACCCTGGAGTCCTAGTTTCCCTATATAAAGGGGATGTGGTGGTGTGGCCATGGCATCAAAAGACTTTTTATGCATTACACATCTATTAGAAGAAAATGAATCTGAAAGGCTGACATTCAGCATAGTAGCGATTATGCATCTTCAAGATTGTAGGGGTACCGGGCATGTATGTCTTTTTATGTTTGTTTTTTCTCTCTCTCCTAGTTTTCCACTGAAATGCCCTCTTTATCACCTAATAATATTAGCAATCATTATTATCATAAAGTACTTAAAGTTAACGTGTTAAGTTTTCATATTAATGAAATGCTTTTTTCCTATTAATGAATGCTAAATAAAACCCAAAACTTATTAGTCCTGAAAGATGTGTTTTTTAGATCTCAGGTTCAAAAATTTACATCAGAAATATACTTCATAAAATGTAGAATAAGAGAGAGATTTTAGCACACATATAAGAGATATCTAACCTCTTTAAGGGGGCTTGTCAGGAAGGTTTGGTAGAAGTGATGTCAAATTTGGGATCCAAACCAGGTAGGATTCATCCAGAAATGCTCTATTCTGCAAACCCTTGGCTTTGCTCATGCATGCCTTTCCCTTTCTCAAAATCCTGGTGATCTCCCTTGCATCTTTTAGGGCCCAGGTCTGATGTCATCGTGTATTACTTTCCTTTGCACGTTTTCACCACGCCCTGACAGAATAAGTCATTCCCTCATCTGGATTTCCATTTTCACTTTGAAGACACTTATTACAGTATTCATCACTCATTCCTTAATCTATTTATTCATCAATTCACATGTATTGATGAAGCACCTTGAGGAGACGGGTGTCTGTGCTAAACATGAGAGATGGGGTCCTTGTCCTTCCCAGAGGAAGAGTCAGCAATTTTGTACAGTGTGGTAGTTGCACATATGATAGGAGATAGGAATCATAGGAGCCTTGGTGGGTCAGGAGGGACTGCTTAGGAAAAGTGATACATAACAAAGATGTGTAAGATGAGAAGGAATCGGCCATAAAGGGTTTGAGGGGGAAAAAAGAATGTTCCACCTGGAACATTCTCTTTTACTTTGCAGGAGCCCTTGAATGACTGTTTTGATTTCAGGCA
>NW_026057577.1:39155862-39285450 GCF_023721935.1 Panthera uncia
GCAGGAGCCCTTGAATGACTGTTTTGATTTCAGGCAAAAGTTAAAGCACAGAGTATGAAGGTCTACAGGTAAAAGAGAATATGAATGATGCTGTGGGAAAAAATATAGGCAGGAGCTCAGAGGAGGAAAGGTTAAGAGATGAGTTTACAGAGGTAGGCAGAGAGGGGCTGGCAGTCTCAGCAACACCAGAGGATATGGACTCCATGCCCATAGCAATGTGGAGTCACCAAAGGGTTCATACAGGGGAGGGACTTATCACATTTTGGTTTTAGTAATAATCCTCTGGCAACAGAGGATGGAATGGACTACAGAGGTAAACAGAGATGCAGAAAGAAAATTTAGGAGACTGTCACCATAATTCATTTACACTGTAGTTATTTTTTAGGCGACTGAGTCCCTTAACTTAAGGGCAAAACTGTGTTTTAGTCATCTTTGTACTCATAGTACCTGTCACAGTGACGACCACGAAATTCAACTGAATTAATATTGATCCAAACCCAGGGAGAACAACTGAGATTGAGGGATATAGTTCACAATTTTTATAAAGATCATTTGTAATAAGGTTTATGATGGGAAATTTCTTTTACTTTGCAGGAGCCCTTGAATGACTGTTTTGATTTCAGGCAAAAGTTAAAGCTTGGTGTAACAATTAAATAAACAATAAAACTTAATAAGTTTTTATTTAAGCCATGTGTTGAAATTTCATAGTCCTTGCTGCTATCCATCATGCTCCCAAGCTTAATTTCACTCCTCGGCACTGAGTAAGTCATCTTGCACCGTGATCTTTTGTCTGGATTTAGAAGGCTTTCAGAAGGACTAGTGTGGCAAAATAACTCTCTCAGTGCTTTATCAACTTCTTTGCATTGTCCTTTCTTTCCGTATTCGAAGTATTTTGCAGCTGTTATAGAATGAAAAGTACCAACTTCACTGGATGTGGAGGAGAAATCCCAAACACAGCAGGAAACAATTATGTGTTCAAGGTCAGATA
Source organism: Panthera uncia (assembly GCF_023721935.1). NCBI lineage: Eukaryota > Metazoa > Chordata > Mammalia > Carnivora > Felidae > Panthera > Panthera uncia. Next base: position 39,156,851 of record NW_026057577.1, read on the forward strand.
GCAAGAAACATGTCTCAGAGTCCCTTCCTCAGGCAGGCATTCAGTGTCTGTACGCTCTTATTAAAAACAAACTGGCATATTAAGTTAAAGCAAAATACCCAAATCAGTGAAGAAAGTGGTCCTCAGATAAGTATATTTATAAGTGACAGCAAGCTTTCCTATTTTAGGTATAAGTAAAACATGTATAACCTCTTCTGCTGTTTCCTTGTTTTCAAAGGCCTTGAATTAAAAAAAAAACAACAAAACACCAAAAAACAAAAAACACCTATCATAGAAAAGCACCTTTGCAAAGTGTCAAAACATGAGCAGAAATTTCTATATATAGGAGATGAATAACATGTACCTGCTATTTAAAAAAAATGACAGAACAATATCTGTATTCAGATTTTCATTGATTAATATGACTTAAGTAAAAGCACATAAACTTCTGCATATACTATATGGTTCTATTAGAACTGCAGTTAATTTTCCATATTCTACTGAAGAGAAACTGGCTGTCACCATTTTCCCTATGATAAAATATAGCATAAAGTAGTATAATAAAGTATAGACCATTATAGATTATTCCCATTTTAACATTTAGGATTTTGTTTTGAGTTCTGTCCCAGAGGCCAATGTTTAACTACATTTTTTTTTTCAATTGATGGGATCTCGGAAGCAAGCCTGTGAGGTGGACTAATGGAAGGTAGTCAACTTAACCCCAACGTAAGTCATGTGCTATAGGAAAATAATTTTAAGAAACATATCAACTATTCTCTCTTGAACCACAGTTATCTGCAAAGTACTGTGTTACAGTGAAGTTGATGTATTATGTATGTACCAAACAAAGCTGCATATACCATGTGTCAAAGGAATGGGGAAAACACACACACGTGTGTGCACACACACACAAACAAGAGGAAGAGCAGCATGAAGGCAAGGACTCTCCATCCCTGGCTCCTTGCGAATCTCAGGGCCTAACACAGTGCCAAGCACAAAGTAGATTCTGAATAAAAACTTCTGAATAATGGAATGACTTCACCAAAAAAGAAGTCCTTATGGTTAAGGTTGGGACCTGAATGATGAAGAGGAATCAAGGAAAGACAGGAAGGTAGGACAAGAGGAAGATAAGTGTGAGGAATACATTATAGATCACAATGTCTGGTGTGCAAGGTTCATTGTGAGGAACCAATGAAAGGACAAGTAGAGAAATAAAGAAAAAGTAGATTATGCACAAGTAGATTATGCATGAGTTGACCTAGATACCGAATTTACATCTTGTTATAATAAATACTGAGAATCTGATAAACATATTTAAGAGGAGATGTATGATCCAATTTTTTAAAAGGAAGATTAATCTTGAAGTTGTGTGCAGAGCGGAATGGAACAGAAAGGAAATGGAGGTTAGAAGTCCACAGAGGGGGGCGCCTGGGTGGCGCAGTCGGTTAAGCGTCCGACTTCAGCCAGGTCACGATCTCGCGGTCCGTGAGTTCGAGCCCCGCGTCAGGCTCTGGGCTGATGGCTCGGAGCCTGGAGCCTGTTTCCGATTCTGTGTCTCCCTCCCTCTCTGCCCCTCCCCCGTTCATGCTCTGTCTCTCTCTGTCCCAAAAAATAAATAAAAAATGTTGAAAAAAAAAAATTAAAAAAAAAAAAAAAAAAGAAGTCCACAGAGGAATCCAGTGCCAATGTTCAGATAGAGAGGACGTTTGTATTAGGATGGAGAGTAGAAAAGCTTTTTCTTACCAAAGCTAAAAGAACTTGTATTCATCTCACCATCACCATTCTCTTGATCATCACTCTACACCTTTTTGCTTTATCGAGTATGTCATATGTGCCGAGCACTGCACAAAATGTGCTTGTGCACGTTCTCCCATTTCAGACTTAGAACAAGGCAATGAGACACATGCAGTTACTATTCTCCACGGATCAATGAGAGAACTGAGTTGACAGGAGACCCATTCTGTTAATCAGAGACAGAGCTAGGGAAATGGCACAATCAAGGTGTGTGTGACTCAGAAGCTTCTTACGGACTTGAGTCATTATGCTTCTCTCCATCTGGTGGGTGGTGTTTGAAGAGTCCACATAATGTGCTGACTTGGGGAAGTAATGATAGAAAGAAGGGAAGGTCAAAGATGACAACCCACTCTTGCACATGGGACATTAGAAGAATGTGGGTACTGTCCACAGACTCGTGAGATGAGTCATACAAGTTTTTAGAAATAACAAGACCTGGGGTGCCCGGGTGGCTCAGCTGGTTAAACCTTCGACTTCCACTCAGGTCATGATCTCACGGTTTGTGAGTTCGAGCCCCACATCAGGGTCTGTGCTGACAGCTCAGAGCCTGGATTCTGCTTTGGATTCTGTGTTTCCCTCTCCCCCCACCCCTCCCTTGCTGTGTGTCTCTCTCTCAAAGATAAACATTAAAAAAATTAAAAGAAATCACAAGACCCAATATTTTCAGGGTGTTTAACATAAGCCAGGCATCACACTAAATAACATGTATTCATTTTCTCATTTAATCCACAACATTATAAATATTACAGATAAGGGGGAAAAAGCCCCCCAAATAAATATGGATTGTGTAAAATTACATTGGTGATAAACAGCAAAGTCAGGACATAACACGGACAGTCTCGTGCCAGAGACTGTTTACCCAACAGCTATGCCAGACCAGAAATACTCTAGTTTTTTTTTTTAGAGAAATCACGTTTGAGGGCATGCAGTAGCATCATTTAATTATAAAATTAGATTTATAATTTTTTGAAGATTTTATTTATTTTTAAGTAATCTCTACACCCAACATGGTGCTTGAATTCATGACCCTGAGATCAAGAGTCCTGTGCTTTACTGAGCGAGTCAAGCACCCGCAATGATTTGTTGATTTATATACCTACTTAAAAAATTTTTCTCCACAACTTATTCGAAAACAATGTCCAAACCCTCAATCAAATAAATGCACTTCAACATACTAAGATTACAGGCATGTAACATGAAGTATATAGGACGTGTGTATACATACAGATAGGTGTTTAAATGGCAATAGTTTTCTTTGAGTGGTAGAGGCTGAGAGATCTTAATTTAAAATTCTTTTTTTTTAAATTTTTTAACATTTATTTATTATTATTGAGAAACAGACAGCCCATGAGCATAGGAGGGGCAGAGAGAGGGGGAGACAAAGAATCTGAAGCAGGCTCTGGGCTCTGAGTTGTCAGCACAGAGCCCGACGTGGGACTTGAACTCACAAACCGCCAGATCATGACCTGAGCCAAAGTCAGACGCTTAACTGACTGAGCCACTCAGGCGCCCCCGAATTTAAACTTCTTAAGGCTTTTCTTCCCCCACCCCCACCCCAGATTTCTATAATAATTGTTATGTAACTTCTATAATCTGAATGAAATAATGTTTTGGGGGGGGGGGGGCAATGAAGAACTCAGTAAGGAAAGAGGAGCAAACAGAAAGAAAGTAAGGTAGAAAACTAGCTAGAGCTGGGAGTGAGCTTGGAACACACAGGCATGCTTTCAATATCACATTATGAAAAGCTGGAATTAATGCAAACAGAAATTTTGTCCCTGAATCTGAAATGCTTTGGACTCTAAAATGCCCTTTCTCTCTGCTGAAGAGAGAACCAGCCATTAGACACAGCAAGTCACAGCACAATTGTTCACTCAGTAAAGCCGGACAGCTGAAATCAACAAGATCAGAACAAACTCCTGAATGGATGCCAGGCCCCTTCTCAGGAAGGGACTATGCAGTCAATTAGATTGGACCTTGAATAAATTGTTTTTTGGAAATCACAGGGAACACTGTTTTTTATCAAACCTTTCTCTTTTTTCACTGCCTGCCAGCCTCTCCCATGTATATCTTACAGACTTGAGAGTACACATCACTCAGGGAATTAAATTGTATTACCTATGAAATTAACTTTCCTTCCTTCAATATCTCTATCCTTTTTTGCTTCATAGAGGCAGAGATTTTCCTGGGCCTGTTCACCACTTTATACAGAGTGCTTAGCATAGAACCTGATGGTAGGTACTCAGATATAAAAATGTTTGTTGAAGTAAGGGAATGGAGCCAAAATGCAATTTTCTTTTCTTTCTTTCTTTCCTTTTTTTTTTTTTTTAGAGAGAGAGAGGATGCAAATGAGTGAGGGCAGATAGGGAGAGGGAGAAGGAGAGAGTCAGAGTGGAGCCCCATGTGGGCTCGAGCTCACTTGTTGCAGGGCTCGAAATCACAAACTGTGAGATCGCGACCTGAGCTGCACTCAGATGCTTAACCAATTGAGCCGCCCAGGCGCCCCCAAAATGGAATTTTCAATGGCGAGAATAAAGAACTCCTTTAAAGCCACAAAATATTAATGTTGTTCTCCCAAAGAAGGACTATTACCGAAGGAGGTGTAATTCAAGATTGACGTAAGCATACTGCTATCTTACCCTATGTTAAACTCTGGGTATATTAATAATATCTAAGTACTCAGAAATTTAAGTAATATACTTTCAAATGTAAGCAATTTACATCTAAGAAATACATTCTCCTCCAGTACTTTTCCTTGACTTATTACTTCCTGACAGAGAAAGTAGGAATTATAGTTTCTCACTTGAAACTCAATACTTTCAAACTATTTCTATAGACAGTCTTATTAGGAAAAGCAGTCTCAAAGCTCACCAGTTTTTCTCCACATGGAACCTACAGGAAGATTCTGAGAGCCAAACTTCCTCTTTGGATTGTAAGCAATCTTTGATATTCCAAAGCCCTGGGGCCTTGGCCTATAACATTCTACATCACAATAGCATTTGTATAGATAATTATTAAACTTCATCTGCTTACTCACCTCATACTGTGACAGATGAAAGCTACTGGTACTGCTAATCATCGTCATCATTATTATTGGCCATTTACTCCTGCTGGCCACAGTGCTAAGCTATTTACAAGCATTATCTTTTCAGTGCTCTGAAGGGTGTTAAAAGTCATCTAGTCCAGCTCTGAATGCATGATTTATGAATCCTCTCGACACCTCCCCAGTTGGAGACACCAACATCCAAATAATGAACCGCAGGCCTGAAGATGTGATGAGTGTTGCAACAGAGGAGGAAAGCAGACACTCCTGGAGCACAGAGGAGATCCAATTCCCTGGGGAGGACTCAGGCTGCGCCTAACAGAAGGCACAGCTGAGCTGAGTCTTGAAGGATGACAGAGTACTTGTCATATGGTTGAAAGGATAGGGAAGAATGGAATAAATATAAGATTGGGTAAGAATCACGGATGTACCAAGACTATTGATGAACCGGAGTTGTGAGGACAGAGGAGTAGGGAAAGGAATTTGGAAAGGGCTCATTTTTATATCTGATACTAAGCTGATCTGAATTTTCAATTTGGGGTGAAGTGTTCCATATTTTTAACTGGACAGTGAAAAGGTGTTTAATAACTGTATTAAAATCTTTCTATATGTCAAGCACAGTACTTACCATTGCGCATATATTATTTCCTCAAAACAAATTCATGAGATAGATATCATTTTCTCGTTACACAAGAGAAGAAATTAAAATTTTAAATTTGCCCAGCATGACACAGCTTGTATGTCTACAAGCCACTCATTCATTCAACTTTTCCTTCAGAGCCTGTGGTGTGTCTGTTAAAATTTAAAATCATGTCAGCCTGATTCAAAAACATTTGTTTTAACCACTACACAGTAATTGTCTCTCATTTAGTATAAGAGACGGAATCTCTATTTTTTCTTTTTCATATCCATTATTATCTTTAAAACTCTCAGATGACTCAAAGACAAGTCCTATTCTACAGAAAGCGAACAGTGAGGCTACTAAACACATTTCTGGTCCGGAGCATTACAGAGATTTACTACAAAGCTGTGTATCATTGCTCTGAGAGCTGACTGAGTTAATCGCTTAGGGCATTTCACTGATAAATCCCATTTTTCAGGGCACTTATAATCTAGCAGTTAACATTTTTCCTGTGTGAAATAGGGTAAGACAAGGGAGTACTTTACTCTGGCACAATAGTACGCACAAAATAGCTATTAAATCTTAAATGATCACATGAGAGAGATAACTAAATAAGATGGGATTTGAAGCCTAAATCTAGGGCTGTGGTGGACAAACTTCGTACAGTGTTCACCTGGTTGCTTCGTACAGAGACTGACAAAATACAACGAATAGCAGTAAATAGTAATCATTACTATTCCCCTTGTATTCGTTCAGATGGGGTAACGGAGACTTAGAGAAGACACATGATTGGCTCTCAGCCCAGAGCTGGTAAGTTACCGAGTGAGGCTTTAATCCAAGCTGTTTGACTGTACAGGCAATTGTCTTTGCTCTTTCACTATAGCACCTCCCTCATAGGGAGGAGGTGAAAATTACATGGAATAATGCAGGTAAAAGGTTTAGCAGAGTATGTGTCAAATAAGCACTCTCTTTAAAATCGGTTCAACAAATATGTATGAACACTTAATTTTGCTAAGCACTGTTGTTGGCACTGAATAAATAAAATAAAACGTAAGACATACATGTCTGGCTCCTGGAGCTAATGTGTTAGTTGGGAGAGACACACAGTAAGCATGATAACTAAATAAATAAGTACTATGCTTGATTATGAGAAAGTGCTATGGGGAAAAAAATAATAAAGCACAGAGGCAATAGGAAGTGTCCAGGTGGGCTTGTAATTTTCGATAAGGAAAGTCTAGGAGGAGTTAGGATGGTGGAGAAGCAGAGGGACTGGGATTTTCCTCATCCCTCAAGCACAGCTGTACTGAGGTCAGATCACTCAGAACACCCAGGAAATCGATCTGCGGAGTGGCAGAAGGATCTGCACAGGTGGAGGGAGGCAGCTTGGCAGGATCGAGGGTCACTTCAATGAACAAATCAAAGCACACCTGGCTGAAGACTCAAACACTCCACCACTGCAAGCAAGGAGGAGCTCTCCAGGGGACTGACCAGTGGGACAGAGCAGCCAAATATGCAATGATGGCATGCATGCAACATACATCAGAAATGCTTCCTGTGCCAGGCCCTGGACAGTGTATGACCCCCTCGTAATATAGTAGTGCTCGCAGGTACAGGACACATAACAAGCTATTACAACAGGCAAAAGACAGAAACTTAGCCAAATGACAAAAGATAAGAATTCTCCTCAAGAGAAAATTCAGGAAATCACATCCAGAGAATTGCTTGAAACAGACATAAGCAACACATCTGAACAAGAATTTAGAATAACAGGCATAAGACTAATAGCCGGGTTTGAGAAAAAGCATAGAAGACAGAAGAGAATCTCCTGTTGCAGAGATCAAAGACCTAAGAACTAGTTGCGATGAATTAAGAATGCTATGAGTGAAATGGAAAATAAACTAGATGCAGTGACAGCGAGGATGGAAGAAGCAGAGGAGAGAATAGGTGAAATAGAAGATACAATTATGGAAATGATGAAGCTGAAAAAAAGAGGGAAAGGAAATTACTAGATCATGAGGGGAGAATTAGAGAGTTAAGTGATTCCATGAAACAAAACAATATCTATGTCATAGGAGTTCCAGAAGAAGAGTGAGAGAAAGGGGTGGAAGGTTACATGTGATAAGGAACACTCTAACCAAATAGGTGCTGTCTGGAAGAGAGTGAGCCATGCAGATGCCTGGGTGGGGTGGGGGAGGGGAAGCATTCCAGGCGAGTGTGGGGCAATTACAAGAGCTCCACAGCGGGCACAGACATCCAAGTTCCAGGAACTGCAGGCAGCCAGCGAGGCTGGAAGGAATGAGTAAACTGGGACAGCAGCCAAGTTGAGGGCAGACATTAATGGGAGGGCAGCGTGTGCAGACCATGCTGTGCTTTTTAGGCTATTTTACATCAGCTTGGGCTTTTCCTTGGAGTGAGGGCCCCACTGGAGGGTTTGATGGAAGGGTGCCCTGATCTGACTCAGGTTTTAGCATTTTACTGACGGCAGCAGTAAGAGTGGAAGAATTTGCATGAGTGGTGGTACCAAGACAGGTTTGGAGGCCCTTGCAAAAATCCAGTTTAGAGATGGTGGTAGCTTGGGCAGGGGTAGGAGCTGTGGAGGCAGTAAGGGGAATCAGATATAAGCTGCTGTTAATCCTTCTTAAATTGATATCTGGCCAAAAATTATGGCCACTTAATTGCTGAGCTGAGATGCAAAGCCACAGAGGCCTGACTGAAGTTTTAAAGTATTCTATACTCTGCTTCTGAAATGTATTAAGCTCCCAGTTTAAGAAAGGCATTATGCCAGGCACTGCAGATGAAAGAGATGATGGTGACTATCCCTGTCCCTTTAAAAGCTTAATTCTGCTAAAAGGACAATACACCTTAACTATATGTGGAGGTATAATGTAGCCATATGCATTCCTCCAATAAATGTATTGGGTGCAGTTTTAAGTGCTGGAAATAGATGGGCAGAAGAGACAAAAATCCCTGCTCTCATGGTGTTTATATTCTAATAGAGACAAAAAATCATCAAGAAATATATATAAATTATATAGCATATTAAAAGGTAATAATGAGGGACTTCAAAAAGATCAAGTTCATACTGCACAACACCCTTAATAGCGAAAAATTGGGAACCATGTAATGTCCATGTAAAGGTAACTGGCTTAATAAAGTGGCATGTCCCAGTCTACAAATTAGTATGCAATAGTTTTAAAATATATAAGTAGATCTAGTGAATCAATGAGACTAATTTTACTTCAAGACATATAATAAAGAACAAGATAATGAGTGAAGGAAAAAGCCTAATGTTATACACACACACACACACACACACACACACACACCTCTATGTACACATATATATCTATAATGCCACAATATACTCTGGAATGACATAGGATAGATTTAGGAATCAAAAAGGCTTCCTAGATGGTTCACCTCACTGGCTTCAACCCATGTGAGGAATGTAGTTCCAACCCCTCCCTTCTCAACCATGGGTCAGTCCCCAGGCAACCCTCTACGGCAGCATGGCTTTGTGGTCACTGCACAATACACTGTGTGGTCCTCTGCCCCACTTTGACAACAGCTCTGACAATTACAGACTTTGATCTACTCTAGAAAAGCTGAAACCCTTAGAGAGCACAGGGTTGGTCCTGGGTGCGAACAGGATTTCTTCACTTTCTCTCCTTTCAAGGCCTTCTTGGGAGTTTGGGGGTAACTAGAGTCCCTTCTGGCCTCCTTTCTCCTCCTCTGCCACCATCTTCTCAAGCCCTGTCTCGCTCCATTCAGTCTCCCCATGATCAGTAACCATGATAAACCACTTCTGCCTGTGTGCCAGTAGATAATGTTTGTGTTCACAAACTCTCCCATCTCCCCTGATATGTGAATTTTATTTTAAAAAGGCATTTAGGAGGGCCGCCTAGGTGGCTCATTTGGCTAAGTGTCTGACTCTTGGTTTGGGCTCAGGTCATGATCTAGCCATTCATGAGTTTGAGCCCTGCACTGTGTAAAGCCTGCTTGGGATTCTCTCTCTCTCCCTCTCTCTGCCCCTCCCCCACTTGCACTCTCCCTCCCTCTCTCTCTCTCAAAATAAATAAACTTTAAAAAAAGGGATTTAGGAAACACAAGCATTGCATTAGATTGTGTATGAGGAAACAAGCTGTTACCCATAAACCACTGTATATAAATTCAGTTATTAAAATGACTATTAACTCGCCCATCTTCTCCACTGCACACAGATTAAACGTTATGATTATTATTACCCTTCTCACCTCCTCCATGGTATACACATTAGGAAATGCTATAACTAAACTCCCTCGCCCAGCCCTGCTCCTTCTGTTGCTGGGAAGGCATTCACAGAAACTGCAGGAAGCTGAAAGGCCAAGGATTCCAGTCTTCCCTCTTCCTAGTGCTGCTTAGTAGCCTGTCTCCTTATATATAAGTTTACAAGGTGTCCGAACATGCTTTATCTCATCGATATTCACAATTAGACTCAGGCGGATTCTAGTGTCCCCACGTTATAGATGAGAAAACTGAGGCTCAGAGTGTGCGATTACTTACCCACATTGTTACAAGGCTGGTGTTTAAGCTAAGCTGTCTTCTTCCAAATGCCATGGTCACATACCACAACCCGGGCTCTGGCCCTGAAGGGCGTTTTACCACATAGACGTTCTCTCCTATAGCCTTGCCCAGAACACGGAGAGTTTTCCCTCTTTCTACTCAAGAACATGTGAGGGTGCTGGTTGATTAGGGGGATGCAGAAGGAGGAGTTCAGAACCAGAGTTAAGCATACATGGTTTGTGACTGTCCACACCTTGTGTGAGGAAGCCTGTGTGGGAGCCCATGGGCTGCACCTGTGCATGCACACACTTGGGTCATTTGCCTCCTGTGTTTCCCTGAGTCTGTTTCTGGATCCTCTTCAAGTCATCTAATAGAATGTTCCTTCTTGCCTCAGGGCCTTCACACATCCCATTACCTTTGCAGGGTCCTCTCTTCCTTAGATCCTAATGATCTCCGTTCAAATGTAATTGACTCAAGGAAACTGTTGTAGGTTGAGTTGTGTTCCCTAAAAAATGACGGTCAAGTCCAAGGTTCCAGTACCTTTGAACGTGACTTTATTTGAAGATAGGGTTTTTGCAGTTGTAATCAATTAAGAGGAGGTCTTACTGGATTACGGTGGGCCTTAATCCAGTGAATAGTGTGCTTTTAAGAAAAGGAAAATTTGCACACAGACACTCACAGGGAAGAATGCCTGGATGAAGGAGGCAGAGATTGGAGTCACACGTCGACAAACCAAGGAACACCAGGGATTGGCAGCAACCAACAGAAGCCTGGAGAAAGTCACAGAGGAGATCTCAGAGCCTCCAGAATGAACCATGTCTGCAGACAGCTGAGTTTCAGATTTCTGGCCCCCAAAGCCATGAGAGAATGAATACATCTCTGTTGTTTTTGCCACCCACTTTGTGGTAATTTGTTAAGGCAGCCCTGGGAAGCTAATACAGAAGACTTCCAGTTTCTCCAGATCTGGCCAATTTCTTCTACTGTATGTTTTCACAGCACCAGCTATTTTTTTGTAAAGAGCATTGCATCACAGCATGTGGGTTATATATTTATTTGATTTTTTTAATCAATATTCATCTCCCCACTAAAATGGAAGCCCTGTGAAAACAGGTGATGTTGGGTTTTGCTCACTAGACCGACTAGCATAAAAACAGTACAGTTTGCAATAAATATTTCTTAAGAAAGAGTGAATGAATGAAAAGAGTGATGAATGGCAAGAGAACAGCAGAGCACTTGCAATTTTGGCCCAGGGGTGTGGGAAAAGTGTCCTCCAGCGAGCAAAACAAAGATCTCTCTATCTCTCTCTGTCTCAAAACTCTGCCTCTCTTCTCTCTCTCAATAGCCATCTCCCTCTCTCTTGCTTTTGCCAAGTTAGATTCAGAACATTTATCTTTTTAAAAATTTGTGGGGAATGATAAGATTGACAAGACAGTTAATAACATCAGGGAAAACTGTCAACACCAACACTGATGATACACTGAAAACTGTGAAAAATGAAAACAAAGGATTTCTTTCTTTAAGTTAGAGAAAGTGGATATGCTTCGTCATTTTCTCTTATCAGACAGCGAAATCTTAATTATTTGTACATCAACTTTGTATATAATCTAAAATGGCAGACAATTTTTATTTGATGAAGACAGTAAAAATCATACATTGTTTTCTATCTTTAGGTTAGCTATTTATAAATATAACTGCATTCTCATGTATCTTAAAAATTACAGAAAAATGATGTACGATGATTGAGGTCAATAGCTCTGGAGTCAGACCCCATGCTTAAAGAGCAGCTTTAACCATCTACAATGGTTACACTGGACCTTGGACACATAACCTCTCTCTGCTCAGCTTTTAATTTCTGTCTCATAGGATTATGATTTGGGTGAAATAAGCTAATACATGCAAATACATACAAGAATAATTGGCATGCAGTAAAACTCAATACATTTTAGCATTATTATTACTATTAGACATCTGACGTTTGATGAGACCATGGTGAGTAGTCACCGAGATAATCTCATCTATTCATGTCATAACTATAAATTGCAAATCATTTTCTTTTTTCATCTTTCAGAATTAAGAAGTCATCGACAAAATAGACTGGTGAGTGATATGTGGGGTTAGGAATGGCAAAGAGATTCTGCAAACACCTTTCTTTGTATTAAAAAATGCTGAAGGCTTAATTAATCTTTTTTTGAGGGGGAGGGATAGGGAGTAAGGGGCATAAAATAAAATGTCCCCCAAACACGGAATTATAACACCTTATTTTCACTCTATTAGAAGCATTAACTTATTTTTATAGTAATTTTTAAAGTGCAAGTGTTTACCCTTTAGTCTCAGTCTTGCCAAGTCAGAATTTCAAAGGATTGTTAAACACTCAGGTTTAATGGCTTACATGGTTTAAAGACTCAGAATTACAATTAATTTTGAGTTTGAACTTGTGATTAGACATGTAAGATTTCAGTATAAAATCAAATCTGTTAAGCACATCGGTGGTATTTACTCCTTCTCAAAGAAATACTTTCTTCTAGCGACATTTTCAATAACTCGTTTGTAAAAGAATTTTATGGACAATTATTTAATGTATTTAAACTTAGCTCTTCTCTGGGCGTCAAATAGGATCGCTCTCATTCGATCTCAGATTTAAGGTTGACCCATCAGCTGGCAGGTGCTACAACCTACACTGGAAAACTACTGAGGTCTAAAAATTCCTCTAAGTTTCTATTTTAGGCTACAGAAGATAAAATTCATCTTCCAGAGGGGATGCTAGCAGCTCGTTATCTTTTTGGGTGTTTCCTATCTGGTCTTTTTGGTTATTTGGGGAGCATGATCATACCACAAATAGAAACAGGACGCCTCAGTGGTCTGTTACACCACAAGCAGTCATTACCCCATTCCAGAACTTCCTGATAGATGGAGAGGCCGTGAAGGAAAATGAGCCACCCCAACAAGATTCCTACAGGTCCTATAATTGTCTAGTGAAATTGATAGGCTATGCTTGTCAAAGCTGCTGTTTGTCATTTTCCTCAACTCCCTGCCTCTCTGTCGCTGGCAATTTCCATCTGCAGCTTTTACAGCCTGATGTGTAAATTGGCCTCTCATGCCTCCTTGAATTTTGCCTCTGTGTTACTTCTCTTTTTGAGACTGCATATTTCTCAAACTTTTCTTATCTCTTAGTATCGTTCAGATTCATTCTTTGCCGAAGAATCCAAGTTCATGTTTGCAAAAAATAAAGATGCACTGTCAAATGAAGAAAATAAAGCAGAAAACTAAGTTGTTTTTAAAGCCATAGAAATCAAATTTTATGTCTCTTGCCCTTTTGACCCAAGTAATGAGTACATGTGGCACAAAGCTTATAAAATTGTGACAAATTTTGTGTTTAAAGTTCTAAATTGGAGGCTGAGTAACCAGAAGGCGCAGAATAATAGAAGAACACACGCAAGCAAACCAATTTGTTTTGTATGTGACCATTTTTGGACACAGGACCAGAAGGATTTTCTCCCCTTATTCTCAAATTCAGACTCTAGATTGAGTATTCATGGTCAAGTTAAAATCAAACTAAGTTAAAGACATGACAAGTATTAACACTCAGGACTCTTATGAAGTGATTTGTGCACTAAATTTGGCAGTTTATAGATAGTTACCAGTCTAGCTAAATTAAGTGCTCTTTAACACAAACTTAAATAAAGAAAAGCCTATTTATTAGTTAACAGGATCAAAAGGAAAAGCAGGGGCGCCTGGGTAGCTCAGTCGGTTAAGCACCCAACTTCGGCTCAGGTCATGATCTTTCAGTTTATGGGTTCGTAGCCCCGTGTCCGGCTCAACGCTGACAACTCGGAGCCTGGAACCTGCTTCGGATTCTGTGTCTCCTCTCTCTCTGCCCCTGGCCTGCTTGTGCTGCATCTCTCAAAAATAAACAAACATTAAAAAAAAAAAAAAAAGGAAAAGAAAAGTGGCACCAATTGTCGGGTTTCCTTCCACACCCACTTTAAAAGGTAGATCTCAAGGATTCACGCTTTCATTCCTTAAGACTCAACATAGGTAAAATTTATGATGGCTTCTCTTAGTCTACAGCTTGGCTCCCCCAGTTCTCGTATTTCCTGTCTAGGGAGAGCCAGATGAGTAGGATTCCTTCTTACTGCATTATCTAACAGGGATAGCAGCACTCCAGCTGAAGCAGGCCTAGCCTGTGCCCTCGGCCTAGATATTTCTGTTCTTCCTTAGCTTCTGACCAGCAAAGCAAGGATTGCTTTTCTCTTTTCTTTCTCTATTGTTATGGAAGCGAAGGTATATCTGTGTGTGTGTGTGTGTCTGACAATGAGAGTGAGAGAGAGAGAGAGAGAGAGAGAGAGAGAGAGAGAGAGAGAAGTGTCAGAGAGCTAGGTTGCTTGGGATTTTTTCCCTCATTTGTTATATAATGATTTATACGAGTTGAGAACTAATGTTTGGCATACCTGCTTGACTTAGACATAGTTAAATAAATCAAAAAGTTTTTTCTAGTAAGGTGATGCTGAATAATACATATTTCTTTTATACATTTTAAAGTCACAGCATATCCAGTATATAAAATCTCAATATAATATCATTATATTGCTTCCATTCTAAAGGAGAGACAAATACAAAATAAAAATCTATGGAGATCTTCCCAATATTACAGATCATTACCTGTCGTAACTTTCCTCACTCCAACAAGGTTAGGTAACTACAAAAATAATGTTAAGACATATTCCAGTGTAGACTGGACAAAACGTGGTAAGCAGATACCAAATGCCAGCCATGCTTAAGATTTTGTTTTCTATGCTATGAGGTCTACTGAGGTTAGCCCACTGCACAATTTTGGGAGATGTCATTCATGTATGCTCCCTAGAATTGTGCAAGGTGGTGATACAAAAATAAATGCAATATGGTCTTTCATCTGTGCCCTCTGGCCCACAGAATGACAACAACCTGTCTGGCACGGAGAGCTTTTTACAATCTGGGTCAAACATCATTTATCACAATCTATGTAGTCTAAGATGATCTATAAAGAATCTCTTTGCTACCCATCTTTTTCTGTAATTGGTCTATACACATTCATCCCTTCTTGCCTTTGCTCATGCTGTGACCCCAGTCTAATAAAGCAGAGAGTATACTATACAGTATAGTATACTGCTACTATATAGCAGATTGTATGCTATATATACAATAAATACAATAGTATATATATACATATATATATATTACTAATACTATTACTATTGCCATATATATGGCAATAGCATATATAATATATATAGTATATATTAGTATACTAATATATTAGTATATAGTATATATTAGTATATATAATACTAATACTATTACTATTGCCATATATATGGCATACAATCTATGGTAAGAAAACACTAAGGCACATCAACTGTGTGCTGTAGGTAAAGGAAATGGAGACAATAGAGTTGGAAAGGTAATTTAGGCCAGCTAAAAGCCTTATTCAGTAGGCCAAATGGATTGCTGATGGTGTGAACAGGTGTGTGAGATGAGCAAAGTTGTGCATTAGTAAGTCAAAATGAGTTATAGCAAGAAAATTACTGCAATTGTTAAATAAGATAGAATTAGGCTTTAACTTGGGTGGATATAGAGAAGACAGATGTAGAAAGATTTCCAGGGTAAGAGAAGGTAATTGACACACAGATTCTGAAAAGTCTCTACATTGGTAAGGAAACAATTAGAGGAGTCTTTTATAAGAGTAAGACCATGAAGAATAGGGGTAAGAAGACAGGCAAGTGAGGAGGAGATAGAGCTGAGTGGCTTAGGAAACTGACATGAATTAAAAAGAATTTCTTTTGGGGGTGCCTGGGTGGCTCAGTTGGTTAAGCATCAGACACTGGCTCAGGTCATGATCTCACAGTTCTTAAGTTCAAGCCCTGCATGGGGCTCTCTGCTGTCAGCACAGAGCCTGCTTCATATCCTCTGTCTCCCGCTCTCCCTGTCCCTACCCATGTGCTCTCTCTCTCACAAAAATGAATAAACATTTAAAATAAAGAGAGAGAGAGAGAGAGAGAGAGAGAGAGAGAATTTCTTTTCCAGACATAACACTGATCTAGTTTTCTTGAACATTTTGCCCACTTAAACACCTAAAATTTATGGATTATCAACAATAGCAACAACCAATAATGGATCAAAAATAGAATTCCAGAAATATAAACAAACACCACAGATGATTCAATCCTAGAGGCATCAGCCAAAAGGTGATGATTCTTGGGCACTAGGGACAGGAAATAAACCTTAATGTCTATCAAGAATATGCTCAGACATTTTATTAAGGAGCCTGCAAACAACTGGGCTCCCGAAGAGAACTAAATATCAGCCTACTCTACAGAAGAATACCAAGGGAAATTGCCAGTCATCCACCCTTTATGATGGTATGTGACCTGAAAGTATACTACCTATGTTATATCCACATGTTGGATTAAAGCCAGTGATCTAAGTGAAATGAAAGAGGCAGACTCAAAACCTCTTTGGAGAAAACTACCTTTAAAAGAGACTTCAAAAACTTCTCCCAGATAAAGTTCCAAAGTAGAAAATTTTACTGGCAGAGGAGCAGACAATAAAATCTGACTTACAAAGATTCAAATATTGAAATTATCAGGCATAGAATATAAGTTATAGAGGCTAAAAATATTTTAAAATATGAGATTTTAAATATAAGCACTGATTTAAAATACAAATTTTTATTAAAATGATGGAAATAATCACACTAACAGAATTTATAAGATAACCAAAATTGAACTCATAAAAATATAAAAATAATTGGACGTTTAGGAAGGAAAAAATTATTATAATTGAAAATTAAATATATGGTGAATATTAAATTAGATACAGATGACAAAACATTTAATAGACTGGAAGACAGAGCTAAAGAAATTATTCAATATTATGAACAAAAAGAGATTGAAGAAAATGTGTAAGAAGTTAAGACAAATGTAAATCAGAGTAATAAAGTCTGATATATATCTCGTGTATCTCCAGGAGGAGAAAATAGGCAAACCTGGGGGGAAGTAATAGTCAAATAGATAATGACAGTTTTAGAATTTAGCATCATATGAGGGAAATTCAGCTGAGTGTTTGTATTTCCTTCACCGTGTCACTACTAAATACTCTGCTTTAGAACCAAGCCCAGATTCTCAGCCTGCAGCCAGAGCCAAGAATCAGCAAATCTCCAAGGAAAAAAAGCAACTGCAGATCTTCAGATCACCTCTCAAAATTTCTCTCCTTTCTGAAATTTTAGTCCCTCTGGTCTTTGCTTCAGCGGCTCCCAAAATGCCTTTAAAATACAACCTGTGTAACACATTACAGCTTTTCTAGTTATTTGCAGTGGAAACATGGACCTGTCGTGAACAACTCAATTCTAGCAGGAAGAAATTTAGGGATGATGCTTTGATATTTGAGCATATTGAACTGGTTGGAGCATTTATAAAGAGAGGAAAGTGACAGAGGGAAATAGTGGTAGCTAGGAGTGAAAATATGTAGAACCTTGTAAGCTATAGTAAGGATTTCATTTTCCCAGAATTGTAGCATCAAAATTGGTAAGAACCAATGCCATGAATGAAAAAGTCTCTAAGAAGAGACACAAGATAAAGAAAAATATGATTCTGAGTAGAGGGGAGTGGGTATCATGGAGGAAGGAGTCTTGGATCCAAAGACAGTAGAATAAACGAATCATGATGCCATTAGATACTGGTTTGTAGTTGAGTGGTAGAGGCAGGATATTTTAAAGATGGTGAGAATTGGCTTCCTTCTCACCCTCACAGATAGTACAAGTAAGATGAAAAGCAGAGACAAAAGTAGGGAGAGAATCTTGTTGGGAAAAGTTAGGCTTCAATAATACTGGAAACTATTGCCCACCCATTTTATATTTCCATCACCTCTACATTCTTCTGATAGCAGAACTTCCTTCAGGGAATCATCCCTCCTCCATTCTCACTCCATATAATTTCAGTAGAGCTAAGTTCTTCCCCCAGTACATCTCTTCTCCTTGCCTGGCAAAAGGCTGGTATGCTCCCAAACTGGGAGCCTAGCAACTGGTTCTAGGATGGGCACAATTTTGTCTAGTGAAACTCAATTCCAAGACTTCATAGAACTATTTTGCTCAAGTTGATGGAATGTTGGTCTACATCTGGTAGTGACTACTTTCCCTCCATTAGAGAAGAGCTAATACAGAGGCCAATAGAACCCAAAAGAAAGACAGATCGAGAGTCAGCAAGACAGAACACTCATGATCCAAACATGCTTGAGTACCACTCTATCTCTAGACTTTCCATTTACATGGTATAAGTTACCTTTCCTGTTTATATCAGTTTGATGTCACTTGCAAAACAACTCCTGATGAATAGACTTGAAAAAATTTGATATGGATATTATTTGTTTGCAATATAATGGGAGTTTCACAAGGCATAAAAAAGCCAACCTTAGAATTTCAAAGCAGTAAGGAACCTCAGAGATAAAGAGTATGTTTTGACTTGCTTCAAATATCACAGCCTGTTGATGGTAGATTTAGTGATAAAGTCCAGATCTCTCTGGGCACCTGGCTGGTTCAGTTGGAAGAGCATGACTCTTGATCTCTGGGTTGTGAGTTTAAGCTCCATGTTGGGTGTAGAGATTACTTAAAATCTTAAAAAAAAAAAATCCAGATCTCTCATATTTTCTTATTTCAAGAAGAGATGGTGTTGTGCTCTCCCTTTTTCTCCTTGTGTCCCCTTAGTGGGGTCTTTAGGGCTAAAGAGGACCAAAGGAGAGGTCTCCAACATCAGAGGTGGAGCTAGGTAAGAGGAAAGACAACCAAGGAGGGATGCATACTCCTGTGGGACTGAATTATCTATTAATAATCAGCTTTTCCATGGGAATCAAATGGATCCTCTTTGATAGTCAATCAGTACAATCACTACTCACCAGTGACGTCTGACAGAGGTTTTGCTTCCTTAACTTTTACAGATCTTTGGCTGTCAGTAATTTTTTGTAGTTGGTAAGGCTGATCATTCTGACTTTGAAAAAAGGCTCTGAGGTGGAGTTAGGAAGCACCTCAGAAAAAGCACTGCAGTGTGGCTGTGGGTAAAGGTAGTCAGAGGCCCAGTGGAGCTGTGTCTGTTCACTTTTCTGATGGATGCGGCATTTATTGGATGAACCCAGAGAGAAAGAATAGCCCTCACAACATAGCAGAGTGTGAATAACAAGGTACAGGCAAACATCTGCACGCAAATCAGCGGGGATAATTTTATCTCATCATCTGCTACAGCCAGCATGCATGAGCGAAATCTCTTTAGAATCTGCTCATTGGTGCTGCAAGAGAGAATATTCCTTGCTCTTAAGGATAATTATCCTCTGATTACTTGGTTCCTTAGAATGCCTTTTGAATCAGATAAGCCCAAATGTGAATGTGGAAAAACTTGTCTTGCTCGAGTTGGGTTTGAACCCCAGAGTTCTAATACAGTCATTTATCTTTTCTGTAACTTAAGCAGATTATTGGAGTCAGAAGGGATTCAAAGAGTACTTAACTAAGGAACAGTGAATGGTTACTTAACTAAGTAAAGAATATATTTGAGGTGCTATGTGACTCTTGGCAAAACTCTTTCCACATTGGGCTTCGACTTCCAGACCTGCATACTGAGAGAGTTGGGCTAAGTGAAATCTGAGGTCAATTCCAGGGCAGAAATGCTCTGATCATCTATCCTCCGGATAAAGCGTGTGGCTGGAAGGCTGGTCATTCATTTTAAACAAAGCAATGAAAGAGAACAGTTCAATCTTACACATAGCTAAGGACTTGCAATTGAAAGCTGTAATTCTGTTCTTTATATATCAGGAAAAAAAATTTTTTTAATGTGCCATTTTGGCATGGATGTGGGGAAACACTCCTGTACTGTAGTGCAAGGAGAAACTAGCACAACCTTCCTGCAGAGCAATGTGGTAACATATTTAGCAACTGAAAATGCACATGCCTTTAAGTTAGACATTCTACTTCTAGAAATTTGTGCTATAGGTATAATTGCACATGTGTGAAATGACTTTTGTGTAAGGCTAGTCAGTATAGCATTGTTCATAGCAGCAAGAGACTGGAGAACTATTTAAATATCAGTATCTATAATGGAATAGTTCTACAGGGGAGGATCATGCTGTTGTGACAAAGAGTAGAACTGATAGAGAAGTCTTAAAATGTATTAATAAGGAAAGTCTTGCACAAAAGAAATCACTTTAGGTACCTGATTAAAGAAAGGCTTAAAAGGGATGCTGACTCTTTTCATGTTCCACAAGGCTTAAGAATCAGGAATGGCTGCAAGGTCAGTAACCACATTTTAACAAAGAATTGACCAGAACCTCTTTCCAGTCAGCACTGGCAAGGATGGGCATAGGGACTCTTGGCTAAGGTATTCTATTCATGATCTCTTCCTCTGCCTTGTCCCTCTTCCTACAATTCTCCCTTCCCAATAATGCCTGCATGTTAATACCTTCTGTCATAAATACTCACGATTCTTTTTCTTAACACTTTGAATGGTTATCTGATATGATGGACATCTCTTTAAAAAATAACAATTATACTGTTGAGTACCATACACCATGCAGCATGACCAGAAATTTATGTAGATTCTGCCATTTATCTTAAAAACTATGACTTACCTAAATATTACCTCCATTTGTCAGATGGGGAAACACAGACTCTTGAGAAGTTTAATAATCTATGCAGAGAATGACAGTTACTAAAGGGTTCTTTCTGTTGTCAAAGCTTTCTTAGAGGATATGTGAAATATTTTTTTAATGTTTATTTATTTTTGAGATAGAGAGAGACAGCATGAGCAGACGAGGGGCAGAGAGAGAGGGAGACACAGAATCCAAAGCAGGCTACAGTCTCTGAGCTGTCAGCACAGAGCCCAACACAGAGCCAATCACAAGATCATGACCTGAGCAGAAGTTAGACACTTAACCAACTGAGCCACCCAGGAGCCCCATGAATGTTTTTTTTTTTTTTTTTTTTATACAGAAAGTTGAACAGTTTAAACAGACATTGTGATTTAATACATAGTAATTAATACATACCAGGCATTGTGCTGAGTCCTTGGCAAGTACAGCCGAGCTGTAGAGTCCCAGAAAGGACAGAAATGAACATGAGCTCTCATGGATGCTGGATGCCCATGATGTCTGTGCAGCCAATATTGATAAATACACTATTTCCCAAATTTCAGACATTTCCACACCACCCTCATAATTTTCACTATAGTTACATGTTATCTATAATATTAATTTTCTTTAAATCAACTCATTTTTCCCTTAAAGTCTACTTTTTTATTTTTTATTTTTATTTTTATTTTTTACCTTGATCTAAACAGGTATATTTGTAAAACCAAAATTCTGGTGTCTTAGTAATATTTTTCTGGTATATGCTACAATAAAAATATAATTATGGGGGAAATCTATCCATGTCCCACTTAACATCACACTTTAGGAAATACTGGATTACTGCTAAATTGTGGCAGAGTGATAGCGCCCCTCCGATGACCCATGAGATTCTCTCATTCAACTTTTATGATGCTAGTGCTCACAGAAATGTGATGCATAACCACCAGTTTTTGCTAGCACTGGTACATACTTCCTGGTGACATATCCCATTCCAAATTTGACAGACATACACATTTTCCATCACATATTCTCCTTCCAAATGTTCGACCAAGACTGTTGATGCGATATGTAAGAACGGGTTTGTGATACTGAATTTAGTGAGTCAATGTTTGATATATAAATCAGGCCCAAAAGAGTAAGTAAAGAGTCTTCCTAGCAAAAAGGAATTGAAACAAGAAGTTGGAAAGGAGCTGAACTGATGTTTCTAGAGGACAGAACCTGGGCTGTTTTGATGTAGGCTAAACACTGACTGGTCTGAGGAAAGTCAGTTACAAAAAAGCTTTAGTTGCGGCTGATTTCTGAGCAATTTCTCCTAAGAGTACAAGTCAAAGAGAAGGGAGATTTAAATTTATATTATATACTATCAACGAATATTAGTTTCTAAACGATTTTCTTAGGAGACATTCTTGGAAGTGTTACTGAGCATGAAAATATTTTACACATTTAGATATACATGATGAAATTCCAGCAAACTAGGGTTCAAGTGACAATTGAAGGTTAATATCAATTTCAAACAAAAAAACCTCACAAAAATCAAAGTAAAATTTCAAATAAGGAAAATGGATCAAGGAAAGATCCACATTTCCTCAGCACTGGGTTTCAGACACTGATTCTCAAATTTTGAACAGATTTAGTATCACCTGAAGAGTTAGTTAAAATGTCAAAGTTGGGGTGCCTGGGTGGCTCAGCTGGTTGAGCTTCTGACTCTTGATTTCAGTTCATGTCATGATCCTAGGTTCTTGGGATCGAGCCCTGCATCGGGCTCTTCACTGAACATGGAGCCTGCTTAAGATTCTTCCTCTCTCTCTCTTTCTCTGCCCCTTCCTCGCTCTCTCCTTTCTCTCTCTCTCTCTAAAACAGAATTTTAAAAAATCAAATGTTAAGCTCTACCTGTACACATTCTGAATTAGCTCTGAGGGGAGGGCCCAGAATCTCCATTTTTAGCAAGCTCCCAGGTGATTTAAAAAAATTTTTTTTTAGGGGCGCCTGGGTGGCTCAGTAGGTTAAGCATCCGACTTTGGCTCAGGTCATGATCTCACGGTCTGTGAGTTCAAGCCCCGCGTTGGGCCCTGAGCTGACAGCTCAGAGCCTGGAGCCTGTTTCAGATTCTGTGTCTTCCTCTCTCTCTGACCCTCCCCCGTTCATGCTCTGTCTCTCTCTGTCTCAAAAATAAATAAACGTTAAAAAACGTTAATGTTTTTTAATGAGATCATGACCTGAGCCAAAGTTGAACGCTTAATTGACTGAGCCACCTAGGCGCCCCTACTCCCAGGTGATTCTGAAGCATAACACATTTCAAGATTTAACTGACAGCTAGTCAGGTAGGAGGAGGAACAAGGTGGAATTACAATTACCAACACTTTAATTATGATTAGTTTAGTAATCAATCTACAAAGTAAACAGCTATTTAAACTTAGTTATTTTTCATCCACAATTTTAACTTCCATTCCTTTCATTCCTTGTTCCTTCCATTATAATACAACCCCCCCACACTTCAATATTCCTGAAACTGAGACACTGCTTACCATTTATGTATTTTTCTCCTGAAAAGATGTTACTAAATCAATGTTACAAAATACAATGGATTGTGTCTTAATCGAAGAAATACAACATTTGTGGGTGACCTCAAATGTGCATGGCAGGAGGACATTTTGTAATATTGTAGATTCCTAGGTTTGAACGGGGGGGGGGGGGAGGGCATACTCTGAAATCAGTGTGTAGCTGACATTAATTCTGGTGAGTGAGCCTAGGCACCCAGCCAACATCCAAAAGCAGCCTTACTCTTTAGAAATGCAGTGACTTTCCTAAAGTAATGAAGCAACCATCACCACCACCAACAGCACATTTTGTTTCCTGGTAAAAATCATTCCCCAAATAAAGCCAATTGTTGGCTCTGATATGGGTGTGGAAAGACCCAAGAGTGATCTTCTTCTCTAAAGAAGTTGGGCTGTGGCAGCAAATAAGATCTATTAAATCAATCATACAAATAGTTTAGATTTGTGGAGGTGTCCTGTTTAAATGATATTTTACAACTGTGTTATGAAAACTTCATTACTAGGTAATTGAGATCTCAGATATCTGCTTAGAATGTTAAGGGTCTATATTACAAAACTATTGTATATATTTGCATGCATTTGGGTATGAAGATATACACACAAGAAAAATAAGTCAGAGAGAGACAAATATTGTATGATCTCACTTATATGTGGAATCTTAAAAAAAAACAAACTCATAGAGTTCAGATTTGTGGTTGGCAGAGGTAGGGATTGGAGGATGACAGAAATGGCTGAAGGAGGTCAAAAGGGACAAATTTCCAGGTATAAGATAATGAAGTTCTAGGCCTGTAATGTACAACATGGGGATAGTTAACAATACTATCTTGCATATTTGATAGTCGCTAAGAGAGTAAATACTAAAAGTTTTTATCACAAGAAAAAAAATCTGTAACTATGCGAGGTGACAGATATTAACTAAACTTATTATGGTGGTCATTTTGCAAAATTATACATATATGTATATATAGATGCATATATTATAATAAAACAAATACAATGTCATATGTCAATTATTCTGAATAAAACTGGAAAAAAGGAAAAAAAGTTTAATTGTATAGAAAAAAGGAAATATGCATGCACACATCCCCCTAAAAATTTTTATGTACACATCTAAAATTACTTACAGATGCACACATGCTTAAAATTACACATATATAATTATTTCTATGCATATGTACATGGATCTATACAAGCATCCCTATTTAAATATGCACATATATACTTATATATACAGTAAGTGTTTTAAGTTATTTTAAAAATGCAATGAAATCGTTTCTGTGGTCTATCTTAGTATCTGAGCAAGTCGCATATTAATAACTTACTCTGAACTCAATGTAAAGTAAATGAGAGGTAAAACTATTATCCTAATCTTTCTTGTTCTCCTGTTTGTATTTTTTTTTAAAGTTCCCATTACATTCTGCCTTGCATTTGGTTTATCAATGTGCATGCCTCACTGCTCCATTGGACTACAAATTATTTAAAGGCAATAATATTCTACTAGTGTTTGCATCCTTCAATGCCTAACAGAGTGATCGACATATCATAGAGGTTTAATAATATCTGAAGGAAAACTGAATGAATGATGAGTCAAGAAACATGAGCTCCATTCTGAGTTCTTTTATAAATTATCTCTTTAAACTTGCACAAGTCATTTAATGTCCTTAGAACCTAGTTCACTCATACTTAAAATTATAGGATGGTGTTAGTTATGCTCTAAGGTGTCTTGTAGATTTTGTTTCATATAGTGAAAAAAAAATTTTTTTTCAAAAACTATGGTCAGTGCTTTATAACATTACACAGATACATAGATTCTGCAGTGACACACAATTTTATCATCTCTTCCATCTAATATGTTAGCTATCAAAAAAGAAAGTCAGGGGTACCTGGGTGGCTCGGTTAGTTGTACTACCAACCTGATTTTGCCTCAGGTTATGATTTCATGGTTCATGAGATTAAGCCCTGCATCAGACTCTTCACTAATAGTGTGGAGCCTGCTTGAGATATTCTCTTTCTCTCTCTCTTTCTCCCTCTGCCCCCTCCCTGACTGATGTTCTCTCTCTCTCTCTCTCTCTCTCTCTCTCTCTCAAAACAAATAAACATTAAAAATAGTCAGGGGTGCCTAGGTGGCTCAGTTGGTTAAGTGTCCGACTTCGGCTCACTTCATGATCTCATGGTTCGTGGGTTCAAGCCCCGCATTAGGCTCTGTGCTGACAGCTCAGAGCCTGGAGCCTGCTTCAGATTCTGTGTCTCCCTCTCTCTCTGCCCCTCCCCCGTTCACATTCTGTCTCTCTCTCTCTCTCTCAAAAATAAATAAACATTAAAAAAAAAGTTAAAGCAACAGGTATGCATTATATATACAGCAAAGTGTCAAAGAGAAGAAACACAACATATGATCTTTTGCAACAGGCTTATTTCACTTAAAAGTCAGAAATCCTAGAATCTAGTCTGAGTTTTGCCAGCCACTAGCTTGGTGACTGTTAGGATGTCCTTGGAACCACAGTACAGGGGACGGCCATTTTGCCAGCGCAACCCAACGAAAAGTTGCCAGAACGAACTGGAGGTCAACCAATCACCGAGCGACAGCACGACCTGATTCGAAAAAGGCTCACCCGGACCTAAACCTGGAACCGCTGCAGCTTAAAAACCCCACCGCACCACACCTGGGTGCGACTTCCCTGACTCCTCTCTCTCTCTCCCTGAGTCACGGAACCTCGCCCGAGACCTTAGTTCCCAAATAAAGCCTTTGACTGCTAAAAATTTTTTAGCCTCTGACTCCTATCTTTACCAGGCCTTACGCCTGACCCTAACTGTGACCTTCAGAAACAAGTTAATACCTTTTGAGGCTCCATTTCCTGGTCTGTAAAATAAAGATTATAATACCTGCTTTATCTCCTTCTCAGAATTATTGTGAGGTCCATTAAGATAATATATGTGAAAGCAGTTTATTATAGTGCTGTACAAATGAAGGTTGTAGTTCTATCCTCCAATACCAATGTTTTAATGCTTTCAACTATATATTATTATGGCACGATGAATTCAAAATGCACCAAGGCTCTGATAAAGAGAAGCATAAAATAAAATGATAGATGTGATGGGAAACAGCTCTGAAAACTTAATTACATTATGCAAATGTAAGGTACTACTATTATTTTACATCTGGATGTAGATTTCTGAATCAGTTATAGGGACACATTCCAAGGAGTAAAATGTCTAGGGAACAAATGCTTGTTTCTGAACAGAGAGGAATGAAAATATTTACACTATTTCTTATTTAAGCCAAAGTTTTAGGCTCTTACATCTTTCTGAAAATTATTCACTTTTTTGAAAAGATAACATGTTAAAATATACCATTTTACAACAATAGAGATATGAATGGCTCCACCTTAAAAAAAAACAAACTGTCCTTATTTTTATTTTCATAGTGACTTTGAAAACAGGATCTTGATGAAAAAGACAATAGGACCATGACTGCCAAGAAACAGATGCCTGTGCCTAATAGTAGGGGCAACATGCATTTTTCTATAGTCATAATGAGGTGGTTTCTGGTCCACAGGAGTAACGACAAAATAGGTTATTCTACTCGTTTACTCATTTATTAGTTTATTCAACAAATATTTATTTTGCATTGGGCACTATGCTTGGAATTGGCGACTCAGTGGTGGATAAGAGAGATGGGCTTCTTTCCTTCCCAGGCTGTTCAATCAGGCAGGGGAAACAAACGTTAAATAACATGGAAATGGGCTGGCTGGCATATTGGTGACAATGCAGACAGCTTAGAGACAGATGCTTGTGGGAACTGGGGGCAACTTAATTTTATTAAACCTCAGTTTCCTCGTGGATAAAAGTGGAATAGTACTGTCACTGACCCCGTGAGTATTTTAGAAAATTAAATGAAATAGTGGATGTAAATTATAGTGTGTAACACACAGTAAATTCTTAGAAAATGGTAGACTTTAAGGCATTGATAAAGAGGTCTTTACCAGCTCTACAACTTTAAATGAGTTGCACAGACATTACACCATTTAGAACATTCTACAAGGACCCTTGCTTTATCTGTAATTTAGATTTCAAAAAGGTATGCCATGTTTCACTTTGAACTTTGTTTTCTGATTCAAACCCTCTTTGTTCTGGCCTTTGTCTTTGTCTTAGGTCTTCACCTACACACCTACGATCAGCCCTGTGTCTGAAACTCTCCTCCTGTTCTTGGCTCCACTCCACACTCATCTGCAGAAGTCATGCTTTCCAGCTACTCCACGAAATAACTGGAGGACCCATAGGATCAAGATACCCACTGGGTTAGTCCCAGCCCAGGGAAAGGATTTAGTCTATTTTATTTGTGATAAAGTGATTTATGTTCCCTAGGTCTTGGTTTCTGCATCTGTTAAATCACAAGATTTGATTAGATAGTGCCTTTTTATGCATCATTTTTATAAAGTCCTGTTTCTCTTTGTTTTTAATTCTGGTATGAATAAGATACTATTTTGCATACAGTTCCTTGTAAAATCATATGAATCTTTTGAAACCGTAGGAATGTGCAGGGTAGGATAGGAAACACATTTCATAAAGTCCTGCCACTAATAATACTTACACAGGGCTTTGCTCACATCTCTTTGTGTGGCTTTCTCACATCATAAAATTGCTTTGCCAATATCAGTTAGTGGAGGGGGGAGGAGACATTTCAAAACTAGGAATTGGATGTTTCACTCGGTTGCTCCCTCATCCATCTTAATTTCGACACCATAACCACACAGCACCTAGCACCCACCCCTCCCACTCTGATGGAAATAATGGCCATGTCTGTGAATGTTTAAAAGCAAAAATGGAAGGGCACACATTTCAGCTTCAAACACAGACACTTTGTATTTTCTTTCTCAAGTAAAAGCTTAAGCAGTAATCCTTTTGAGAATGCTAATGGTGAAATAAATACTCTTCGTTATGCTGAGATCATAAACCCAATAATTCTGGTTAGGCAGGGCTCCTGTAAGTAATATAGCTAACAATTCAGAAATGTGACAAGGAGGGGAGGAAAGTGAGAGTATAGGAAAATACTGAAACTGGTAATCTCCAAAATAAACCACATCATCCAGAATATTGATAGTACTTTGTATATATTTGTGACACTTTGTATTTAAACTATTTCTAGCCGGGAATGATACAATGCAGGTTGTTCAGATTTTTTTTCACTTTAAGGACTGTAGAATTAGCATAACTTTACTGTTTGATTACAAAATTGTTTAACATTTGTTTAGCTTTTTTGACAGTTCAGACTAAGCCTTTTTGCAAGTGTGAACCTTCATTAACATCAAGGTTCCATTTTTATGAGATATTTTTAACAAACAGCAATAATGCCAGGAAAAGCAATATAAACTACACTTTATTGAACATTCACTAAGTACCAGATACTATCCTGGGGGCTTTGCATTCATCAATTTGCTTGGAATAGTCTAAAGAGGCAAGTAATCCTTTTTTTTTCCTCATAAAGAAATTAATAGTAGGAAAAATGGTAAATATTTAAGTGCATTGGGGATTCTAGTTAATTAATGGCAGATAAGATAATTCTGACTAACCCTCAACCAATAAAGACAATATAAAACTCTGGGGGCGGGGGGGGGGGGGAGGAAACCCCAAATTTTAAAATGCTTTAAAGAAAAAACAAGACTTATAAAGAATTCCTAGACTGAGATTTGGGGAAAAATAGGAACCCAGAGCCAAGAACACAGAGCAGTCAGGGGCTTTTGGTCTGATGGTATTATCTAACCCAGGAGAGATGGCCAAGAGGCTGAAATGAGTTTTTGATAGACTAATGAGGCTAGAGTGGAAAGCGCTGGAATTCGGATAAACTGCCATGGCTTTGGGCTAGGACCTCAAAGTGCTGCATATGGGTAAAGAAAAGATGATGTAAAAGCACATGAATATTCATAAAGACTCCAGACTGGCTGTGAGTCATCTAGATGACCCAGAAAATCTCAAACTCCAAATTTAGATTAAGGTAATCCCAGACTGATATTACTCACAGGAGACTGGCAAATGCAAAAGAAAATTGACATGGTGCACTCAAACAATTTCTAGTAACAGTTACTGAAATACCACACTCGGCACACAATCAAAGGTGACCAAATACATGAGCAGACAAGACAGCATTTGTGAAAAACCAGCAGAGCCAAGAGACAATAGAAACATAAAGTCTTCAGGTACTGCTATTATCAGAAAGGTCCTACAAAACAGATACTGTTACCTAATTCAAGGAGATACAAAATCGAGCTTGAAAATTTTGAAAGACAACCTTAAAATATAAAAAGTAACATAGGAGATTTGGGAAAGCAAACAGAAATATAATATAATTTAATTATTATATTAAATCTAATATAATTTCTAAATTATAGTATAAATAGAAAATATAAAATATTATATAATTAAATATATAAATGTATATTTATATTTAAATTAAATGTAAAATATAATTTCTAAAATAGAAATTATAGAACTGAGAAGGAATAAGCAACCAAAATTAAGAAATCAATAGTTGAGCTCACAGGCAGTCTATGTGCAACAGAAGAGAAAATCAGTGAATGAAAAAAAAAAAAAAACAGGTCAAAACCACGAAGACATCAAGAGATGGAAAAGGATGCAAGATGCAGAAGACAGAGAGGATTCTGCATCAAAGTCTGGCATATGTTCAGTGGAGCCACAGAAGGATCCGGGAGACAGAATGGGGCAGAGGCAGTGTCTGAAGAGATAATGGTTAATTTTTTCCAGAATTGGTGAAGCATACCAATCCATAGATTCGAGAAGTCCAGTAAGTACCAGCAAGAATCAAAGACAAAGAGAAAATCTTAAAATCTGTCAGAGCAGAATAGAGGTCTGGCTTACAGAAGAACAGCATTTATACTAAGAGCTGACTTCTCAACAGCAACATGAGAAGCAGAAGACAGTAGAATGATATTTTCAACAAGTTAAAAGAAAGTAACTGTCAAATGAGAATCCTGTATTTACTGAAAATATTCTTTAAGAATGAAGGTAAAATAAGGACATTTTAGTTTTCTACTAAAGAAAATGGTGGAGGGGCACCTGGGTGTCTCAGTAGGGTAAGCGTCGACTTTGGCTCAGGTCATGATCTCACAGTCTATGAGTTTGGGCCCCGTGTCAGGATCTGTGCTGACCACTCAGAGCCTGGAGCCTGCTTCAGATTCTGTGTCTCCCTCTCTCTGTGCCCCTCCCCGCTCATGATCTGTCTCTCTCTGTCTCAAAAATAAATAAACATTAAAAAAGAAAAAAAGAAAGAAAAAGAAAACTGTGGAGAGTATTCTTCAGACAGAAAGAAAATGATACAGGGAAAAATAAGGAACAGGCAAGTGATAAAAATCAGGACAAATATAAATGAACACAGACTATTCTAAAATTTGAATATTTTTTGGGAGATATATATATATAGTTATGTATGTAATTATAGTATATATAATTATAATTCACAAAAATAATACAGCATATAGTTCTAGAATTCCACAGGGGTAAATATGGACTAGGAGGAAAATAGATAGAGGGATTTAATAACTCAAGACTATGTTGTAATTACTAGGTTAGTACTTAAAGACTAGAATAAAGAGTTTGTAACTTCTAAGTTATCAGAGAAGAAACTGAATTATCCTATCAATCCAAAAGAAGTTAAGGAAGGAGAGGGGAAAAAAATGAAACTAATACAGAACTCTTGCGACAAACAGAAAATATATAATGAGGTAGTAGATATAAATTCAAATATCAGTAATTACATTACATTACATCAAATTTATAATTTAAATACATCAGTTATGGGATAAAATTGACACACTGGGGAAAAAAAGCAAAAAATCCAAAATTACATGCTTTTTAAAGAGCCATATCTATAGTAGTGCAAAGATATAAAATAGTTAAAACTATATAAATGGATATTTATGTTATATATAATCTAAAACAAAGTTGAAAGAAGTGTTGACTGCATTAATAACAAAAAACAAATTTCACTAGAGGAAAATAGAGTAAATTCACAATGACAAAATTCAATTCCCCAAAAAGATATAAAAATTTTAAATTTATGTGTATCTGCTAACATAGCCTCAAAGAACATAAAGCAAAATTAGCCAAACTATAAACAAAAGTGGAAAAATCCATAAACATACTGGGAGGTTTTTGTTTTTGTTTTGTAAACACTCCTCTCTGAGTTAAAGATGGCCTTTTCAAGGGGCACCTGACTGGCTCAATGGGAGCAGCCACTTGATCTTGGGGTCATGAATTCAAACCCCACGTTGGGTGTAGACATTACTTAAAAAAATAAAATCTTAAAAAAAAAATGACAGCCCCTTCCAGACATCTAATGACATTATTATTTTTAATCATATTTCTTTCATACTCAAGGGTAGGAGGAAGTGGGAATTACCTTCCTTATTTTCTCCCAGGGCTAGGACCGCTCAGGAAGGATTCACCTTAGAAATGATAAGTATTTAAGATTAATTATGAAACACTATACTACCTGTCAACAGGAATGAGTCCCAGTTATCCTGGGTATTCATAAATAGTTTACACTGCAAAAGGATTTGAAAGTACAACATTTTAAAGCCAGTGAACTGAATGATTTCTAAAAGGTCTAAATTTGACTCATTGCTGTTTGCACTCTGTACCCAACTCTGCTGCAAATGACTAATCTTAGTATTTTGCTTCTGGTTGCAATTCTCACCCTTGCAGTTTTATAAATACCTGTGCACTTCTTAAAGGATGCTGTTATAACATGCTCTCACAGATTTCAGGTTTCTCTCCTTGCTCTTTTTAATTATTCCCCCCTTCTTTTCTCTCCCCTGCCCTTCTCTTCCTTCCACTTCTTTCCCCCACCTCCCCCCCTTTAATTTGTCCTTTGGTTTTAATTATGCAGTTTACACATGGGAGGTTCCTTGTGTAAGGAGTGGCTCTTTCCCAAAAATTCCTCTTCATGATTTCCCCAAATTTCTAAATCTTTGAGGATTTGCACCAGCAGGTTCCAGAATATCATAAACTGAAATTTCTTATTTCTTTTTTTCTTATAGAGTGAGCTGAAACTGTTAAAGTGCATGGCCAGTCCCAGCAGAGGGTAGCTAATAAAGGAATAGCATGGAGCAATGTTATTCATAGAAGGACAGTGACAATATTTGGGTTACATCAGAAGTGCAATGGAAACAACTTCTTCTTCTCCTTCTTCTTCTTTTAATTAATTTATTTAGAGAGAGAGAGAGAGAGAGAGAGAGAGCGAGCGCAGGAGAGGGGCCGAAAGAGGGAAAGAGAATCCCAAGCAGGCTCCATACTGTCAGCACAAAGCCCAGTGCAAGGCTGGAACTCATGAACCATGAGATATGACCTGAGCCAAAACCAAGAGTCGGTCACTTAACCAACTGAGCCACCCAGGTGCCCCTGAAACTTCTTAAAAGCATAAAGTTGAACAAAATCCACAAGGCCTGCACGATGCTTCAGTGAAGCTGGATTTTTTTTTTTTTAACGTTTATTTATTTTTGACAGAGAGAGACAGAGACAGAGCATGAGCACGGGAGGGGCAGAGACAGAGGGAGACACAGAATCCGAGGCAGGGTCTAGGGTCCGAGCTGTCAGCACAGAGCCCAATGTGAGGCTCGAACTCACAGACCTCGAGATCATGACCTGAGCCGAAGTCGGATGCTCAACCGACTGAGCCACCCAGGCACCCCCAGTGAATTTGGATTTTAAACTAAATAACCTTTCTCCTTTCTACTGCAAACCTCCTCTCCTCCACCCCCCCCCCTTTTTTTTTGTTTATTATTTTTGATATATAGAGAGAGCGCAAGCGGGGAAGGGGCAGAAAGACGGGAACGGAGGATCCAAAGCGGGCTTTCCACTGACAACAGAGAGCCCGATTCGCAAAGGCGAGCTCGCGAAGCAGAGCTCGAACTCGCTCAAATTCGGGAATCGAGATCATGACCTGAGATGAAGCCAGCTGCTTAACTGAGACAACCAGGCGCCCCTCTCCTCCCTTATTAGCCTTTTGTTTCGGAACCAGCGCCACACTGAGGCTGACAGCACCTACACAATTCCTGTCAGAACTGGCTAGATCCTCTATTTCCCTCTCAAGCCCCCCAGTTCCTTTCCCAGGGGGGAGTCGTGCAGTTTTTGAAGGCCTGAGTCTGCTGCAGCGTCCTTTGCCCCGCAAAGCAACAAAGCTATCAGTCCTCTTTATACCCAAACTCTATCTTTAGGTTGCATATTTAGGATCCAGAGCACAGAAGTCAGGTTTTGACAACAAATGAAGAAACTAACTCATCTGATGTTAAGATGTCAAGTCTGGTGTTCTGACTGATAACACAAAGCTGTAATTTACTATTCTCTTGATACCATAATAACTAATTTTCTCAAAGAACTGTCTGCTTTAAAAAAATTAAAGGTAGCCAATGGTTACATCTCATTTTCATTTCCATCCTCTTTCTTTCCCCCACAACCCGTTTCATGTTGTATTGCAGGAGAGATTACACTACTTTTACATGCTTATAGTTACACAGCCTGAGCAAAGCCTTTCTGGGAAAGGAAAAACAGTATGCGATTAATTACATTTTGAATTCTGAAAAATTTAACCACAAATTACTATTACGGTAATGAATATAAAGGAAATAGTGGGGAATCTTTTTTATTTCATTTTTTTATTTCATTTTATTTTAATAGTGAGAATTTTAGAATATAATCCATAACTTGAGCGTTTCAATAGGGTTGGTCTTTCTAAGCTACTTGGCTTTTATACCTTGTTACTCTCAATTTAATATCAGACTTAGAGGAAAACAATACCACACATCAACAAGATGATATCATACATCATCAGACACACAAAGCCAGACACATGTGTATGTTGTAAATACGTTGATTTACATAGCATTTAGTATCCTAGCGAAACATTTTATAAAGTAGCATAAAATACTATGATTTTAATACTCACTTTCTGGCTTACATAAATCTTTAGAAACAAAATAGTTACATTTCTGCACTGTGAGAGAAGATTTCATCTTTAGAAAATAAAATTAATTAAAGTGAATAAATTCATAGCCTCCCACATATGTTAACTAGAATATGGAGACAATGTAGAATAAAAAAATAAGAAACATTTGTGCAATTAAAAAAATTATTCAAACAGGGTAGGGGAAGAGTCTAATTACAATGACTTTGTACATTCTGGGTGGTACATTCTGTTACAATTCCCTATTTGGGTTATTAACACCAATTTTGGGCAATGCCATGGGATGAAGTCTGGCCACTATTTTCAAAAAAAGAACTCTTCTCTCACTGCTGGGTGTTCGATTATAGACAATTTTTAAAAACAGGAAATCACTGATCCAAATATAGTAACGAGTTAATATTCCTTCTTAATATTCACAAGATGATTCTCTCTTACTCTTCTATGCCTTTTGACAGTTATTTTTAGTAATTATAGCTCTGCCTGTGTCTCATTCATTATGCAGTCTGTAGAAGCCATCATTACACATTACAGGAAAGAACAGCAGCACATGGCTTAAAAAGTACTCACTCGATCTATTAGCGATCACTACACAGTTGTGTCTTCGTGGTAGCCTGGGAATAATAATCCCAAACACCATAACTCTTTAAAAAATATAATGCATGGTCTAAAACCCAAAAGAAGAAACACATAACATATCTGGGAGATACTCCGATAAAATGATCTTATAATTTCCTACTACCTGTGGGAAGGCATTTTTACATCTCCAAAGCAGTTTTTTTTTTTAATTAAAAAAAATTTTTTAACGTGTATTCATTTTCTGATAGAGACAGAGCGTGAGTGGGGGAGGGGCAGAGAGAGAGGGAGACACAGAATCCAAAGCAAGCTCCGGGCTCTGAACTGACAGCATAGAGCCTGATGCAGGGCTTAGACTCAAGGATCATGAAATCATGACCTGAGCCGAAGTTGGACACTTAACCAACTGAGCCACCCAGGCACCCCTCCAAAGGAGTTTTAATCAACTCCTCAACTCAATATCTAGAAAATGCTATTTGTTATAAAGAAGAACAATTCACTTCACCCTATACTTAATTGAAGTCTTATTCTGTGGCAGCACACTGTAAGATAATGCGGTTACGAGAACAAATAAGAAGTTAATTAAATAAACTATTCCTTTATTCATAATTCTACACTTTTTTTAAAACCTTACTATTACCAAGCATTAAGCTATGTCCTGAGAATACACGACACCTGACCTCAGCTCCGTTTTTCATTCTAGAGTGTTTACAATGCATGGAAGTTTTGTTTCACCATCTAATGTGGCACATACTCATAAATGAAGGCCCAGGTAAACATACCAAACATACATTTTCTAACACCATTATTTTTGTCATCTTCCTCTCGTTCGTTATCACACCTGCATCTTGATGTAATGAGACAAGGTGTCCTACACAAGTATCTTTTTATATCTTTCTTGCTCTTCAACAAAAAAAAAAAAAAAAGGAAAGAAAGAAAAAGAAAAACATCTACTGTATTTTGCACTTATTGTGTGCCAGACATTGGGCTAAGTGCTTTATAGGGTTTGAATCTTTAAATCCATCTAAAAACTCTATCAGGTAACAACTATTATCATTTTAATGTAATGAGAAGAAATTGAGGTTCAGAGTGATTTACTAAATCCCGTGGGTTAACCAGGCTATTAAGAGGCTCAGCTCAAACTCAGACGCAGGTCTGTTATATAGGACGGTGATACAAAGGGAAGATCTTCCCATATCCACACCTTCTGTATGAAGTCTTCCCAAGTTGGGGCAGTTTGAGCTGATTTTTAAAAGAGTTGGATCAGTAATTCTCTTTTCCTTTTCAATCACTGCTCAGATGAACAGATAAATAAGTAGGTAGAGGTAGATGAGATACATGGATATTAGATGATAGATGATAGATAGGTAGATAGATAGATAGATAATGTACTTGTTCCTGAATTAAAAATTGGCCAACATCACTTTTAGTCAGAGATGTGTCCAACGTATGTAACCCCTCCATGTTGTTTTTCCCATCTATAAAGTCTTAATTCCATCCTTGCCTAGTTTACGTCCTCACTTTCAAGAGGATAAAATGAAGCTGTTTGAGCCAGCACTCTGGACATAGGAAGAAGACGCTCAAGCATCATCAATAAAAACGAGGGGGAGTGGGGAAAATGAAGGACAGAAAAACTGTCAAGCCTGATATCTCTGAAGTGTTATAATTTCAAAAGGCTAAGGCAGGGTTAGACGCTGTCAAATAAAAAGCTTTGTTCTGTGAAATATTTATTCCCGGAAAACCTTTCAGCAGAGCAAACACAAGATTCTGTCTTTAAAGAGGAAGCGAAAAAATTGTAGGAAGTGATGGAGTGTGGTGGTTAGGGAAGCAGACTTCCATGTCAGCTGTGCCTCCCTTCAAAGGGATTGGCCATTTCATTATCTACAGGACTGGGAAAGTTGTGTAAGTTCTCAAAGCCTCACTATCCTTTCTATTGCACAGAATAACAACAACTACCTGAAAATATGGTTGCAAAAACTAAATGCAAATAATGTATGCAAGGGCTTGGTCTTGTGTCAGACACTTGTGTCTGGCACCTAGAAAATGCTCAATAAATTGTCTCAGCAATGCAATACGTTGGGTGATTTCCTACCACAGTAGTCATACTGTTTCTTTGTTTTTTTTTCACTGTGGGCCAAACCTGAGTGATTTCAGGCCATTTAAGGTGAATCAAGAACTCAAGCAGACAGAAGGGCTAGAACAATCGTGGCAAGTTTGTCAGAATGGAACAAAGTAAATGAGCAAGGAATGAGGGAGAATGTCCCAGGCCAGATGCACAGAGGCTGTGTGATTCGGGAACAAGAATCATTCAGTTCCATTTCAAATGGACTAGGGAAGAGAGGTCATGAGGACAACGAAGATCTAGTTTGACAATAAAAGGCATTGCTTGGAATCTTCAGGAAAAGAAATCCTTAAGATGAAAGAAACCCTTTGGGGGATGTAAGACTATGTAAGCTTCTGAGTGAAGGAATGGGAATACTCCATTTTGTTCAGGACAGACTTGCTTAAACCTGCTTTCCTGGTGTAATTATTCACGGTGCTCTGAAAGGGTCCAGGTCCAGGCAGTTATACACAATCCCCTACTCATGAGACCTGACAATAAAGGGGGACTCCTTGGAGGATTCCGATGAGGTTTTCATGGGAGTGAGAGCAACAGATCCTCAAATAATGTGCTGAATGCTTCAGAGGTTTTGCACTGTCTCTTAAATTCATGGTTATGTTTACCCAAGAAAAAGCCTCATATTTAGAGTCCCAGAGAACACAGCAATGCTCACCTCTTTTTTTTTAATCTAGATTATTTTCCTCCAAGATAATCGCAACAATAATTTTGAAAAATAGGTCACCTAGATTTCAAAACTATTTTGTTTCAAGCCATCTGGGGCTGAGGATGAATCTGAAATTAGCTGTTCTTGGTAGCATGGCAGAAATCCGACATAACACATTTATTTGCACATCTGCCAGCATTGCAGCATTGTTCTGGGTATTTGATATTCAGAAGATGTATCAAGAATTTGAACCTTGGAGAAACAAACTACTCAGCATTTCAATTAGGATCCGTGTGTTGTGCATACAAAGCATCACCACAGAGAATCTTGGAACATGTAATACGTGGGCTTTTAAAACTAAATGTTGCCGAGCTTTGCAAGTGAAATTATATTCTGTACGGGTGATCTCTTCCTCTGTCCCTGAGTAGTTGTTCTAAGAAAGATGGTTAATATAGACTCCTGATCTGCATCTCCAAACCCCTACCACCTTAGGTTTCCAGTCCATGCTTAGTGAATTATTCTCAACCCATAATTGACTATATATAAAGCTTTGATTAAATGGCATCTAAGAAAGCAGGTCATGTGACTCCATGTATTTCCCATAACACCCCACATAACTATAAAAAAGATTAGTAGCTTCATTTGGAATTGTTGCTGTTTGGGGGCCCTTCCCCCGCCTTGCTGGAATATTTCTTAATGTTCTCTTTCACTGTGTGCTTGTGGGGCCTCCAGTGTTGTAGTCACAGCTGCTATTATCAATACAGAAAAAAAGAGATGGCTCCATCTCTTGTAAGAAGTGGAGTGTGCTAGAATTTAAATATGGCAATTTCTCCCCATCTGCCTTGATAGTGGATAAAACAGACAGTGGAAAAAACAGGGCTTATTGGGATCGTTCAGATGATAATAATTATAATGAGGGATACTACTACTACTGTAATAATAATAACAAGAGTAACAAATGTATAAGGAACATTTTCTAGGTGCTGAAGGACTTGCCTGCATCACGTCATTAATTCTTACAAACCTGATGCAGTAAGTACTGTCATTTCTATTGTTTGAGTTAGGCAATAGGCTCACAGAGGTTTAACAGCTTGCCTGGTATCACACAAGTGCTACCTTTTCATGAGATCAGGATTTAAGCCCAGATCTGTCTGACCTTTGAATCTGATCTTAATCTCATCCTATGATATTTCTTTTTCACAGTATGAAGTTCTGAATGCCTAACACCATCCTGCCATATGATCTTACAGTGTTATATCAGAATTTTTTTTGTCTTTGTGACATCTTTAAGGAAATACCTAAAATTAAAATCTTTATGATGCTTATAGAATTTAAAATTGCTAGAGATTACCTGTGCAAAACTGTTACTCACAATTAAATTATGGTCTGGGTGAGAATATTTTTAATTCATGAAACTTTGAGGTTCTTAAGGGGAGAGACGGTATCAATTATTTTATCCTCATTGATGACCATAAAGTTGACAGGTAATTGTCACCAAGTAATGTTTATTTGAATACATGCGAATGTAAAGGAAAAAAAAAACAACAACACTTATTCATGATAACATCATTCCCTTTAGTTATGAGAGCAGTTCAGACAAGAACGGAAATGGGCAGCGTCACCCAAGCTGGGCTCTGTGTTTGACAAGGGAGCAAGGAACAAAGAAGAATGTGTGTTTTTACAGTTATGCTGTTCCAGCACTACCTCATCTTTGCCTTTTCTAATTATTATCCTTGTGTACTGGTATTTTCCATCCTGCTCTCTACACCCTTTGTTTTCCTGCTTATTCTTGATAGAACTTTCCATCCTTGCATTTGCCACTGCTGTTTCAGCATCTTTGTAGGTAAGGTTATTGACAAAACAGATTGCTTTCCAAGAAGAACAACAGAAATTGATTTGGGGGCAAGATTTACAAACTACATGCAGATTATAACAAACTGCTAATAAACTGCTTGCTGTATATGAGTGTGAACAGAGTGTGATTTATCCTCTGTGTAAAGGGAGGAGGTATAGGGGGGCACTGAGGGCTCTTGCAGACATGTCATATGAGGAGGAAATGCTCTGCTACAAGCAAGAGAGCTAACTCTCTCCTGCTAGTTTTGCAAGGTCCCATGCAGAGGGTAAGAGTGGAATCCCCTGAAAATGTATTCTTGTGGATCTTTATATGCCCGGGTCAGTACCCAAAAGATCCTTGCTATTCAGTTGTCCCTATTTCAGTGTGTTTCCCTCCTGCTCACCTTGGCCAAATTACTATAACTGTCTTAGTTCCCTTGTCTAAAAAAACTGGGTGGTGCAAAACTCATATCAACTTTCAGAGTATGAAAGTGATTTTCAAGCAATGAAGCCCACTTCAAATGTTGCTTGCTATAACTACAGGTATCATCTTCCGAATGTTTTCACCAACTGAATTCTCATGTTTGCTCCTGATTAGCCTTAGTTAATAAATGGCCATCTTGAAACTATTAGTCAGTCATGATACTAAATGTTTTTAGCTGTTGTACTTTCTAGCAAACATTGCTATTGGTAATTCATTAATCACTTCTATGAAATAATAAATTCAGCACAGTGGACTAGAATGAGCTTTGATTTAGAAGTCAGGAGTTGATAATTCTGCTCTCAGTTTGGAATCGAACTTACTACCACTCTGGGCAAGTCATTGTCCTCTTGAGCCTTAGGGCAGATTAAATCAGGCAATTACTATAAATAAATGCTCTTTCCTATCACTCATTCCACAAGCTGGCTTAAGAAAGGAATATAGTAAACTGTTTCTCACCTACAAGTCTCAAGACACATAGATCAATGGATCAGAATACAGACCCCAGAAGTAAATCCACATTTATATTGTCAGTTGATTTGTGACAAAAGAAGAAAGAATATGCAATGGGGAAAAGACAATCTATTCAATAAAGAGGGCTGGGAAAACTCGTCAGCTACATGTAAAAGGATGAAATGGACCACTTTCTAATACCATATGCAAAAATAAACTCAAAACAGATAAAAGACCTAAATGTGAAACCTGAAACCATAAAAATCCTATTACAGAGCACAGGCAGTAATGTCTCTGACATCAACCACACCAACATTTTTCAAGATATGTCTACTAAGGCAAGGGAAACAAGAACAAAAGTAAACTATTGGGCAACATCAAAATTAAAAGCTTTTGCACAGTGAAGAAAACCAAAAGACAATATACTAAATGGGAAAAGATATTTGTAAATGACATACCCAAAATATATAAAGAGCTTACACAATTCAACACTAAAACCCCAAGCAATCCAATTAAAAAATGACAAGAGAACCTGGATAGACATTTTTCCAGAGAAGACATACAGATAGCCAACAGACACATGAAATGATGCTTAAAATCATTAATTATAAGGAAAATGCAAATCAAACCCACAATGAGTTATCACCTCACACCTGTTAGATTGGCTAAAATCAAGAAGACAAGAAACAACAAATATTGGTAAAGATGTGGAAAAAAAGGAATCCTCATGCACTAATGATGAGAATGTAAATTGGCACAGCCACTCTGGAAAACAGTATGGATGTTCCTCAAAAACTTAAAAATAGAAATATTATATGATCC
The DNA here is from genome assembly GCF_023721935.1 of Panthera uncia. NCBI lineage: Eukaryota > Metazoa > Chordata > Mammalia > Carnivora > Felidae > Panthera > Panthera uncia. Next base: position 39,197,920 of record NW_026057577.1, read on the forward strand.
AATAATTCCACTATATATATATATATATATATATATATATATGGAATATTACATAGCTATAACAAGGATGAAATCGTGCCATTTGAGGCAACATGAACAGGACTAGAAGCTACTATGCTAAGTGAAGTAAGTCAGACTAAGAAAGACAGATACCATATGATTCCCTTCATAAATGGTATCTAAAAAAATGAACAAACAAACAAAAAGCAGAATCAGAACCATAAATACAGAAAACAAATTGACAGTTGCCAGAAGGGAGGGAAGGAGTGGAGTTTGGGGCAAAATGGGAGAAGGGGAGAAGGCGATCCAGGCCTCCAGTGATGGAATGAGTAAGTCATGGGAATAAAAAGCAGAACATAAGGAATAGAGTCAGTAATACTATAATAGAGATGTAATGGGACAGACAGTAGGTATACTTTTGGTGAATATAGCATAATGTAAAAATTTGTCAAATCACAAAGGTGTACATATGAAATTAATGTAACACTGGGTGTCAACTATATTCAAGAATAATAATAATAAATCAAATAATAAAATAATCTGAGGGAAAAAAAATTGGGTTTTCTAGTTCATTTAACTTCCTAAATAATTAAAAGTGAATTTTTGTTTCAATCATTGCCAAGAACATTTGAGAAAGATTAATCCATTTGTTTTATAAAACATTAGTTACTAAGGAATATTTTAGAGTTCATTTTATCAAAACTCTGGATTTTGAAGATTTCTGATGTTGAGTATTTATAGATATCTTTCACACATATTTTATGTGAGCCCTATATTGTTTCAATGTTAAAATACTGGGAATACTCAGGTAACTGGGAGCAATTTAGGAAATTTAAGGTTAATACTTCACACATACTCCATACTGAGTATTACTGTTTCCCAACTGAGTTCCCAAGGGAAAAGAGTTTCCTAGAAGAGACACTTCATGTGATAGGGAGAGATTTGTAGTGTCCCAAGTTACTATTATTGCATGAGATAAATGATTTGTAAGACTGTCTAAGTGATCACACACCTCTTTTACTACAGAGAAGTAGTACAGAAGTAGTACAGAAGAAGTACAGATGGGCATTTGTCCTTATAGGTAAGTTATTTGCTGACTATCTGACGTCAGACCCAGTAATCTCCACTAAAGAACATAAATTTAGAGAAAAAAGCCAAAATATTTCCAGAAATATTTACTGTAATAGAAATTTTGCATGCTGTATTTAATTTTAATTTCTTATATTTAAGTACTGCCTGATATTTCAGAATGAAGATACTATCCACTTTAGTGTCAAAATATCTCCTTAATAAAATTAATTTATAATTGAATCATATGATTATCACAGGTCTGTGTCCTATCCTAGCCTTGCTGTAACTCTGCTCTTTTGGTGCTATAAATAAGGATTATAAATAAAGAAGGATGTAACTTTTTATTTTGTCATTTTTATTCTTTTAAATTTTTTTAATGTTTATTTATTTTTGAGAGAGACTGAGAAGGGGGGGGGAAGGGGCAGAGAGAGTGGGAGACACAGAATCCGAAGCAGGATCCAGGCTCTGAGCTGTCAGCACAGAGTCTGATGCATGTTTTGAACTCACAGACCGTGAGATCATAACCTGAGCCGAAGTTGGACGCCCAACTGACTAAGTCCCCAGGCGCCCCATTATTTTGTCATTTTTAAACCAACACATTCAAGTACGTTTTTCTAGAGACAGGGAGAAATTAAGAAGAAAGAACTCACTAACAAATCGCACTGAGACTTTAATTTCCCTTAACTGAGATAGTAATGATATAAATTTAGAACTGAAGTCCTCAAAGGTGGGAAATGTTACACCGAGCAGGATATTCCCATGATTCTCTTACTTTTGTAATCTTTAAAGTGTGTATTGTGACCAAGAATGCATTGAAGCTGTGATAGACTTAGATTTAGCTATTTAAAATATTATACAGGAATTGGTTTCAATAGCTACTGACCGGTTTTAAGGTTCTGCTTGTAAAACATGTTTATTCTTCTACTGGAAAATAACATTCTCATTAAAGAGAGCCAGAATTCCTGATTAATTAATGTGAGTGACTTACATGTCTCAGTTAATACAAGTGTCTTATTGAGCACATACATATAAGTATGCTTTTTCCTCCCAAAATGTAAACATAATGAGTTTAAGCAGCAATGCCTTGAAGACAAGAGAAATTTAAGTTGTGCATTTTGTAAGAAAATTCAAGGTATGGAAATTCAATGTATAGGTCAGGAAATTACTGGATGAAGTTGTTGATTAAGAACTTGGGCACTGGAGTAAAAATAATCAGGATCAAACATTGGCTTTGCCACTTCCCAGATGTGTGACTTTGAGCCAGTTACTTTTCTAAGTTTAAATCTTCACATCAGAGAGAGTGTCAACTACCTTCCATGACTGTTACTAAGATTGAATGCGATCATGAGATGATCATAAGTAGAAGAGTGTTAATGCTAATCTTCTAACTAAGGTCAAATAGAGGATAAATGCTACAAACCAAAGAGAGATTCCAGACCAAAAAATAAGTGCTCATGTCTGTCCTGAGAACAGTTTTATGACCTCTGGGTCTTCATCCAAGGATCTTAAAACAAGGGGTAGGATATAAAATGTCTGAAGGTGGAAATAAGGAGGGTTTTGTTTAGTTGATTTTGGAAAACAGGCTTCAAAGGATGGTACGTCACACCTGCTCCCTAACCCTCCCCAAAAGGGAAGGGGTGAGGGAGGGCCATTCCTCTCCACCGAAGCCTAGTGAGGACCTTTAATGTGACCACTGGGAGAGCTTGATATGGTCTCCCAGAACTTTAGAGGCAATGGACTTGAGTCTGACTCCCCCCAAGGAAATGTGGAGGGAAGCAAAGTCTGGAGAGCTGCTTTTCTAGAAGAGTGGAGAGAGTCCCTGCTGTAACAGCAGTCTCTCTAACAGCAGATCAAAGAATATGTGAGTTTACACTCAAGTTTAAGTCACAAGAGAGGAAAGTTGGCCAAGGGCTGTTTTTACTTACACCCAGAAGAACCACCTGGAAGGGGCAATGGAACTCCAATCGTGAGAGTCCACATGTGGGTCCTTCCAGACAACCAGCAGTGGAGTGAGGGGGTGGCCAACAAAAGGAGCGACACTGCCTGGTTCATGAGAGTAACAGCTCCAGGGGCCCAAAGAACAGCCTCTGAAGAATCCTCAAAAAATGTCCACAAGGCAAAAGAGTAAGCTTTGAACACTTTTCTCTTGTGGAAAAAAAGAAAAATGTCCATGAGAGAAGAAAACATGAAACCATTTTGAAACCATATCAGTTCAAGTGAAATCAACTTCTATATGCTCCTCCTTTGCCCTTTCATTTTCTGAAACTTCAACAACAGAGGAGCTGGTGGGTGAGAAAAAGACAAGAACACCCCTACACACACACACACTCTGCAAGAGGCTAGACTTCACTGTGGGTGGAAGAAAATCCAACATTAAATCAACTTCAGAGTCCTGATCATCCTCTGGGAATAGACAGCCTAATTCCTAAAATGAGACTATCTGTGATTTTAAAAAATTGCAGGACTTTCTATCTACTAAAACTGGCCAGAAAATTCACAGCCCCTGCCTATTTTCTGTCCAGGGTCATAGAAAGACTATGTCTAGTAGGTAAATTTTAAAGGAATAAAAAATAAAAATAAAGTTTTGAGTATGTTCCATGAGCTATACTTGTGCAAAGCATAATTGATTATAGGTATAAATACCTCTCTCTCTTTGTAATCCACTGGAAAACATTTTACTGCACACTAGACTCTTATCCATACAATTATATGGTGGTTTTTCATGAGTCACACTCATAATGGCACGATGGAAGAGGTGTGCTTATACACATAGTGCAGCACAATGTTATATAAGGCCAAATAATATGTAAAGTGGAAATGCAGGTAGCACTAAGATATATTAGCTAATTATAGATTCAGAATGCAAGAAACACATTAACCTCTCAGATATAAAGAAAAAATTAAGGAGGCACCTGGGTGGCTCAGCGGGTTGAGCGACCGACTCTTGATTTCAGCTCAGGTCATGATCTCAAAGTCATGGGATTGAGCCCCAAATCGGGCTCCACACTGACAGCACAGAGCCTGCTTGGGATTCTCTCTCTCCCTCTCTTTCTGCCCCTTCCCTTCTAGTGTGCTCTCTTTAAAATTAAATAAACACTTAAAAAAAAAAAAGTCTACAGCCCAGAAATCCTGGTTTATTATTGAAAAAAGAAAGTAAAAGGAAAACTTAAGGACTGATTGCTATTACACACATAAAAAAATACATTTTTTATCGGTGCATCGTGAAGCCCAAATGAACATTGCTGGGGGAGGGGAGAGGCTTGGGGAGCTAACAACCATGGCAGCTCTAACAAGCAGGTCTCATTACAGACTTGTTTCTTTTTTAAAAAAAAAATTTTTTTAACGTTTTATTTATTTTTGAGACAGAGAGAGACAGAGCATGAACGGGGGAGGGGCAGAGAGAGAGGGAAACACAGAATCGGAAGCAGGCTCCAGGCTCTGAGCCATCAGCCCAGAGCCCGACGCGGGGCTTGAACTCACGGACCACGAGATCGTGACCTGAGCCGAAGTCGGAGGTTTAACCGACTGAGCCACCCAGGCGCCCCAACAGACTTGTTTCTAAGGACAGAGCCACCTTCATGAAATCTCTTTTTTCTGCTAGTTGACTTTCAGCTTTTCCCATGCTGGAACCTGGTAGTTGTCCCAATGAACCTTCTCTGTAATGCCAAGTCTTTCTCCACTGATGCTCGGCATGCCTGCATTTCCAAAAATATTTGGACATCTTAGAAGTAGTATGGGATAGTCACAATAATCCTGAAATCTTTGTCTTGCAGGCCCTTCTCTCATCTTCCAGGAACCCCTGGTATAATAAACAGGCTAAAACTAAAGCTCCAATATCAGGTTCCCCACCCCCCGCCCCCCACTATCAGAATTCGGCACGGTGACTGCTGCTACATATGGGCTTGATAAATGACAGCTGGGCAAAAAAAAATGTGTCATTATCATTACCGCAACCCCCTCCCGAAGAGCAAACCTCACATACAGGACTGGTGAAGAACACTGTCTCCACAATGGGCTGTGGGGTTTCTTTTATGTGGGTAACACTGTAGTATCATCATAAATCACCAGAATTGGAAGGTCCAATGAGGGGCTTTCCTGCAGCTTCTAATGGTATCCTGCACAACGGACTGACTCTTCACATGGGCCACCTTCTTAAGATGGTGTTGATCAGTACAGAGTCCTGTCTATTCAGGCCTGGAAGTACATTCCAGATACATCTTGCTGAAAAAAAAATTAACTAAAATACAAACATGTTAAGCTAAATTAGTTATAGGGATATCACTACATGACATTTTTTTTACCTTACCTAAATACTAAAGTAATTTTAGTGCTTTCTCCAAATGTAAATTAAAAACATTTGCATAGAGTATATTTTAAATAATTCTGATGAGAACTACATTGCAAAAAACTTAAGACATATAATTTTCAAAAAATACACCTTTTCAAGCTTTTGAATGTGAATGTCAAAATGTTATCTCTTAGAGATAGCATTGTAGGTGGCATTTATTATGTATCTATTCTTTAAAATTTTATTACTTCATTTTCTAAGTTTTCTAAAATGAACCCATATAACTTGTTTAATACATAAGAAGGTAAAAATTATAAATATAAATATACACAATTTTTTCTTCCTAGAAGCAGGGAATTTTGCTCACTTAATTCACAAGCAAATTAAGAAATCTTTGTTTTATTTTGTAATTGTCCATAAAAGTTGGTAATATATTTGTTATTTTATGAAAGAAAATACTTTGAAAGGCAACTGATAGAGATGGGCAATATTCAGTCTAGATTTTAACTTAAAGGCAAATAATTTTTCTTTACTCAAGAAATATGCAAGAAAGCGTTTTCTTTCTAGCTTCAGGGAAAGCTTGTGAACTGTAATTAAGTACTGAATTAACGCTACTAGTTTAGAATTAATAGTACAATCAATATCTGAGCCGGAATGAAATGTGAGCATGGGCATCAGCAAAATGGCTGAAAAGAAAGAGAATTCAAGACAAATTCCATTTGCTGTTCCAGGTCACCTAACCTTAACAATCAAGGTGACAATAGTATTAATATTGACCAGATTAGAAAAGGTTCAGCTCAAGATTTCATTTGAACACACATGTGCACGCACACACACACAGGCACACAATATTAAAAGACAACAGCTTTGCCACATTATCAAACCATACTGCCAAACGGCATATTGTTACTTTGATATTGGATCATCTGGAACCTCGTCTTTTTGCTCCCCACAAGCCATGTGGACCATATATATTTACATTAGTGTATGGTACTTTTAGTAATTTTTTTGCCGACCTTTGGTGGGATTACAGCATGTTTATTAAGATAACTAAAGCCCCCTGAGCTGTCACAAAAGCAGGGCTAGCAAATACTGACCTATTGGCACAAATGTGCATATTATACCCTGATGCTTGTTTACTCGATGCAACTAAGATACAGCTCCCTCTCAATCCTGCCTCCCAGGATCATGCCCTCTGAGATCCTGCGCTCTTCTTAAGTCAACTCATTCTTGAGCACTTCTGTGGCAAGGAATAAGTTTATTTTCATTTATTCATTCCTTTATTTATTCAACACCTATTTATTGAAATCCCAAAATTTGTATGGAATCATAAAAGACCCCAAATAGCCAAAGCAATCTTGAGAAAAAAGAACAAAGCTGGAGGTGTCTCACTCTCTGTTTTCAAATACACCACAAAGCTATAATAATTGAAACAGTATGGTACTGGAACAAAAAGAGCATAGATCAGTGGAACAGAATGCAATCCAGAAATAAACCCACACATTTATGGTCAATTCATCTATGACAAAGGAGGCAAGAATATACAAAGGGGAAAAGACAGTTTCTTCAACAACTGCTATCAGGAAACTGGACAGCTACATGGCAAAAAAAAAAAAAAAAAGAAAGAAAGAAAGAAACTGGACCACTATCTTATACCACACAAAAAAATAAACTAAAAATGGAATAAAGGCTTAAATGCAAGAACAGAAACCATTAAACTCCTAGAAGAAAACAGGCAGTAAGATCTTTGACGTCAGTCTCAGAAATATATATATTTTGAATCTGCCTCCTCAGGCAAGGGCAATAAAAGCAAAAACAAACAACTGGAACTACTAAACTGTGAACTGTAAATAAGTATGGAATTAAACTACTGAATTAAAACTACTGAATTAAAACTACTAATTAAGTACTGAATTAAAACTACTAAAAAGTTTTTGCACAGTGAAGGAAACCATCAAAAAAGTGAAAGGCAACAGACTGAATGGGAGATAATATTTGCAAATGATATATCTGGTAAGGGGTTAATATCCAAAATACATAAAGAACTTATACATCTCAATATAAAAACAAACAAACAAACAAAAACTTATTCAATTAAAAAATAGGCAGAGGACCTGAATAGACATCTCTCCTAAGAAAATACACAGATGGTCCAAAAGACACATGAAAAAATGCTCACCAACACTAATCATCAGGGAAATGCTAATCAAAACTACAATGAGCTATCATATCTGTCAGAATGGGTACTATCAAAAAGACAAGAAATAACAAATGTTGGCAAGGAAGTAGAGAAATGGGAACTCTCATGTACTATTGGTGGGAATGAAAATTGGTACAAGCACTCTGGAAAACACTATGGAGTTTCCTCAAAAATTAAAAATAGAACAATCATACAATCCACCAATTCCACTTCTGGGTATTTATTCAAAGAAAATGAAAACACTAATTTCAGAAGATATAATGCAGCTCTAAGTTCATGGCAGCTGTATTTACAACAACTGAGATATGGAAGCATCCCCAATGTCCATCAACAGATGAATGGATAAAGAAGATATGGTATATACATACAATGGTATATTACTCAGCATTACTCATAAAAAAGAATGAGATCTTGCCATTTGCATCCAAACAGATGGACCTACACGGTATTATGCTAAGTAAAATAAGTCAGAGAAACAGAAATACCCCATGATTTCACTTATATGTGGAATCTGAAAAACAAAACAACTTAACAAAACAGAAACATACTCATAGACACAGAGAACAATCTGGTGGTTGACAGAGGCAAAAGAGGTAGGTAGATGTGTGAAATAGGTAAAAGGGATTAAAAGGTACAACCTTCCAGTTATAAAATAAGTAAACCATGGAAATATAATGTACAGCATAGGGAATGCTGCTGTCAGTAATATTCTAACAGTGTATGGAGACAGATGGTAGCTAGACTTCTGCTGGTCATCACTCATAAGGTAAGGTACATAAAGTAAGGTACATAAATGTTACTCATAAAGTAAGGTACATAAATGTTCAATCATTACGTTGTATACCTGAAACTAACATACTATTGTGTGTCAGATATACTCCAATAAGGAAAAAAAAAAAAAAGAAATACTTATTGGATATTTACTATGTGCCCAGTGGAAGGGAAACAACAAATGAAGTATGGCTTCCATGGAATTTACAGTCTTGTAAAAAAAAAGGGCAGACACATAGTAACACAACAAAAATAAGCATACAGTATGGCAGGTGGTGATAAGTGCTAAGTAGAAATAGTGAAGCAGGATAAAGGATAGAGAAATGAGGGTTTATTTATGGAGCATGGGCAAGAATGTGTGTTGGTGGTGCTCAATAAATGCCTGTTGCATGAGTGAGTGCAACTATACACAATCTTATATCTGTTCAGTTAGTTGGTCCTTCAAGAAGTGATGTCCTGAACGTAGTTCTTTATCCTTTCTCCCAGGTCTTTTCATCTTAACTTTTTGAATTGTTTATCACCCTTACACTATTTTTATGTTAAGAGCAAATTAATTATTGAAATATAAATATTAATGGCTTAGAAAAATGTCTAGTACAATGCTTGGCATATAGTAAGTATACTAAAAGGCTGGTTGACTTGTAACAGTGAAAACCTGAAATGGGACTGAATTTTGACTCTCCCTCTGGAAACCCACACACTATCCCAACTCTTCGTGTTTAGCTTTCTCTGTGAAAAACCTTTCAGATAATAATTGTAACCATTATTGACCTTACCAGATAAGGTCAGGTTTATCTCTGTGATAAACTTTTCAGACAATAATTGTAACCATTATTGAGTTCTCACCCTGATAAATAAATGAGTTGTTGTGTTAAGTCTTTAGATTATCACCTTGAGAATCCTCATAGCAACATTATGAGGGAATCACTCAATGATCCTTTTTGTGTATGGATAAGGAAACACGCTCAGAGAGGTTAGGTGACCCACTCTGCATCACACAGCTAATATGAGGTATGAAAGGTTTAGAGCCAAGGCTATCTGATTTGAGCTGAGCCAGCGTTCATCACTCTCACACTGTCTAAATAAATTTTATATTATTTATTTAATTTGAAAGAGCTTTTATGTAGAAGGTTGTTTAACCTGTTAAAGAAACAAAAATTACTCATGGTACTTGAATAATAGTACTTGAGCGGGTGTGTATATGGAGGAGAAATGCTTTCTTCTAGTTGGAATCTGTGTAATCCTCACAATAAAACGCAAGCATTAGACTTGACCTCAAAGAAAACTAATAGCCCAGATATTTTAAAAATCTCTTCTGTTCATTGATGAGATGAAGTTGAGGTTGGGCAAGACAGAAACCTAGATTAGTAGATTATTCTTACTGTCTCTCCATTATCTTAGACAATAATTCATGAAAGAGCTACTTGATTGGACAGTACAGTGCTACATCAATTTTTATTTGAGAGTATTACACATAGCACCTAATATCCTAATCAATGCAGGGAATCTGTCTAGGGGATTTGTCTACCTTCTCTTGTTTTTGGTCTAGGATATTACATTCTAATTGGCTCTAGTTTCCTTGTAAACTCTCCAGAGCTACCAGAAGGCCCTTGAAGCCTCAACCATGTAGTAATATTCTTCTCCAAAAGGCTCAGCCTCAAAAAACAGAACAGAAATTCATGCTCCTCTGAGGAGGCTGGCATTTTTCCAAGGCTAATCAAAGCCTGAATTCAATATCCCTCCCCTGCAGCACCCAGCCATTTCCCTCTCGTGGTCTCCCTCTGTCTCTTTCCCTCTTTGTGTCCTCCCTTCTTTCCTTCCCTTCCTTTCTAGCAAGTTGCCTCATTTGTTTTTCAAAGAAAGAAGACCAAGAAATGAGCCCACACAGAGAATTGGCCTGACTCCAAAGGGTAGTTGGAGATACCAAGGAGAAGACTTAGGATGGCTAAAGAAATTTTTTCCCAGACTACTCTTGGCAAAGCAAACCAAGCCTTCCCCAGCTTATCATGCCCTATTTTGTGATGACAGTGGACACTATGCTCATGATAAGGAGCCACCAGGTTCCAACTTGGCCCTTTGTGTGACACTATTAAGAACATGCTCAGATTCTTAAACATTCATTGCAGAAACATTCTATGATATTTACAAATAAACTGCCAAAGACTCTCAAAGGCCAACTGTATTAAAAAATGAATAAAAGTCCAAAACAATTGTGTAAAATTTGTTACATATTTTAAACCTATTTAGCTCCTCAATACGATTTTCAAAGCAAAAGATGGAAAGCAAAATAACTGTGCTGCTTACAAAAATAATTACAGTATTTATTTTATAAAAGTAATCACAGTTCACTAAAGACTTAAGTCTTGCAATGGGACAAAACTTCTGGATTTTATGATGGACGTATTTCCATCCTGTCAAGGTATCTGACTGTACACAGATCTGTACATGGACATAGCATCAAAGTTTAAGTGTGAGACTGTCTTTGGAAATGAGGTCTGCCCTCAGCCCCTATTAGAAGCCCATTGAGTGCTCCCCAAACAGCAGGTCTGACAGGAAAACACAGACAAACCTTGGGGGATGAAACTTACAAACACGAGGGACCTAAGGACAGCACACTAGCAAACATGTTTGCTAGTGCAGGAAAATGAAGACTAAAATGGTCTTGAAATGGTTTGGACCACTTAAGAACTCTTCTTTTAGATCCCCAAACTTTTGCATTTGTTCAATTCTGCTTGATTGACCACTCTTTGCTTTATTAAACAGAAATTACCAAGAGCAACTATCTCGGCTTGCGGTCTCTGTGTCACCTCTATAATGACCAGTGGCCGATTGTCTTTGCTGTGGCCTCAGTCTACCCAGGAGGACAAGAATGTCCATCCTTCCCTCATGACTACAGACCAACATGGAAGTTTCAGCTGTCAGGCTTGATTTTTATGGCCTTTCGTACTCCTCCCTTTACAGTTATATTTCTCACATCTGCTATTGAAACTGCAAATAATAGACTCTCCTCTGGCTTGTTCTTTTGTTTTTTCCTGAGAGCTTAAAGATTAAAGAACCAACTTTGATGGCTGTGTTTAAAAACAAAAACAAAAACATGTCTTGGAGTGATGTTATTATGAATTCCAAATACAGGACATTAACTTTAATACCTGAACTTTTATGATTTTATTCTTGTTCTCTTGCCTATTCGGTAGCATTCTGAGCCTGAGATTCATCATCCATAAAACTGTGCATACAATTTTGATAAATATTAATATAGTCATGTAGTATAATAGAAATAGATGATATGCCCTTATACTAACACAGACAGGCATTTATAATTATTAATGTTTGTGATTAATTGTTGTGTTAAAGACAGATGGGATTTCCAGAGAGCTGAAGTCTGGGGAGGTGATATTGGATTTTGAAATTCTGAGGGTATACAATCCAAGTTGAAAAAATCCACAATAAATATATAGTTAGAAAGAAGTGGATGCTTGCATTTATCAGACTCAGCCAGAGGAAATAGGTGTACGTTCTCAGGATTCCTTGGAACATCCAAGTTATCCTAGCATAACAAGGCTTCACCAAACTTCATGTCCTGATTAATGGCCTTTCGTTCAGATGAATCTGGTAGAGGTATTTTCTAATTCTCCCTAGAAAAAAGCCTGATGACCTGAGTTCTATCCAGGGATTAAAAAGTAAGAATAGAATAAACACAGAGATAGACCTTTCATCTCACAGAAGAACCATTTTATGAAGTCAACTGTGCACCTGAGACTTTAGATGGTCTTATGCTTTATAAACTATTGTTTATATATAAACATATGTAAATATACAGAAACAAATAAATGTATGAAGGAAAATATACAATTTATAAATATATATATTTATGCAAAAGCATTTATCATGGAGCATGAAACATGTAAAGTATTCAAGAAAAATTAGCTAGTCTCATTAGTGAAGAATTATCTGCCAAAATATCAGCCAATTATACTACTCTGTATTTTCTTCCATTTTTATACATGCATTTTTATTCATTCATTCAGTAGCATAAAGATATACACTTTTTGTTTCTGTAAAAATTATTATTACTCAGAAATTCTCATTTACTTACAGTTGAGGCATTATTGCTGTTCACATATTTGACTTTATAATGGGTAACCCAGTAGTCCATTGGTTTGCTTCAGCGTAGCTTGTTTTATGATTTCTATGTCTTTAAACATTTATAAGCCAATTACTCTGCTAATAAAAAAAACGAAGTCACCAAATGGGCCAGTGCCCATAAGTTAGTGCTTTAAGGCAGAAGATTGAATTTTTCTCCTAATAGCCCAGGACCAACCCTCCATGCAGAAAAAGCTGTCTTACGTGTTCAATGCTTATTAACGATGAGGCAGCATTAGGATTTTAAGGATGTGAAAAAGACTCCATGTAAGTACAAATGCCCCCCTACATGCCCACATACCACAGAGCTGGCATTATTTTACCCAGTAGAGTCATTATGAGTTCTTTTGAAAAACAAAGTCCTTATCAACTTTGGTGATGCCATGGTGGAACCAGAAAAGGTTGTGTAATCAAGCACAGGAAAATGAACTGCTCCCCATTTCTCTGCTGGGGATAAAGGTCAAAAATCATTATGCCTATAAACATCACTGTCTGAGAAAGTGCTTCAAACATCACTTCTACCTAGATCCCGCAAGGTTCTGTTCTGAGGATAAACAAGTTGAAAACCAAAACTTACGACAATGAACCCAGCTGGCCTGAAAATACAAGGATGCTAACAATAAAAACTAGTCATTACCAAAGATGTAAACAAAGAGCTGATGTCCTCTTCTGATGTGGTCTCATGGCCACCTGGTCTACCCTATCAGATGTCATGTGAACCAACTGAGTGGGCTTTTCCTTGTCTCTTCTTTTCCAGCCTCTGCTTCCTGCAACCCATGTTCAAAGGGCCATGGAAGTTATTGCCTGACAGTGTCTCTTTGTACTCACAATCAGTAAGTGACTTCCCCTTATCAGATCTCTTCATTTTATTTAAACCACTCCAAAGTTCAATCCTAGACTATCTTTTCTTCAGGGTTATTGTCCCAGACTCCTCCCTCATCCTTTGTTCCATCCAAATTGCGCTCTCACTATTTTCCAAATATGTCCTGTGTCTTCCTGCCTTTGTATTTTTGCATAAGCTGTTGACTCTGTCTAGAATGTCTACACACAAAAATGCCCTCAGAGCCTGGGTTTGCTTCACTATTTACTTGCTGATGTATATTCTTCAAAGAGCATCTCATAGATGCTACCTCCTCTGAGGAGCCATTTTCCCATACATTATTATCCGTAACAAAAACTGCAAACATTTACTGAATGTTTACAGTGCACTAGGCACTCTGCTAAAGGTTTCACAGACTTGAGTAACAAATGAGAAAAGTATAGCCTAGTGTTAGAAAGTGCAGAATGCCAGGGTTCAAATCTTGGTGCTACAGATTATTTGCCAATGAATTTAGGAATGCCTGCACTTTCTGTGTGTATGGTGTTGTCATGTGTAAAATGGAGACAGTTATAACGGTGTTAATACCTAATAAAGTTTTTACAGGGATTATGTGGAATGATACACATAAAGCCCTTAGAACAATTCCCAGCACACTGTCATTACAATATAAATAGCTGAGGCTGCCATTATTGTGCCTCACAATATGCTACAAAGTGGAAGTTCTCATTCTTCCCATTTAAGAGATGAAGAAACTGAGGCTCGCTAACGTTGAAAAACATGTCCAAAGTTACACAGCTAACAGGGGACAGATTCAGAACATACACACAAACCTGTCAACTCTAAACCTTGATCTTCTGTTTTGCAATACGGGAAGACTAGCTGTGTTTGTTTTCAATCCAGTGCTTCCCCTGACTGAAATTTCAACAACAAACACCGTGTGTGCTGACACTGACTGGATGCTCACTATTTGGTATGTATCAGGCACACTACTCAACACTTCACACATTACCTCATTAACTTTCACAGTGGACTTAGCTGGAGACCATCTTTGTCCTCGTTTTTTAGAGGAGGAAACTGCTTTTGAGAAACTTGTTCAGTCACACAGCTTATAAGTGACACAGCTAGGACTCACACGTCCGACTCTTACTGAAACAATACTCCACCTTGCTTTTAGCTGAAATGATTCCCTTACTCCTCTGTTCTTCCAGTTCTCGTAGCAGAAACTGTGTCTCTGTCACTGGGCACTTTGTTGCTTATGCTTCTGTCTGAGGCCGCTGCCAACCTGTCAATCACCTGAAAAGCTGGACCCTGTCCCATTCACATTGCCTGCCTAACAGTGTCTTCCAAGTAGTAGAAGCCTAAGGAAATCTTGGACTGAATTGAACTTCATGTTGAAACTTGGATCATAGAGAATCAAATGTTGCACAGAAAATATTTTGCATATATGCTGACACTTTAAATTATAATAACAAAGGGCTTGAATCCAGTTCTCTAAGAATGACTAATGAATGAGAAACAACTTTCACATTAGTTAAGAGGCTCAGCCTTGAAACTGGATTGAGCTGAAATCAAGCCCCAAGCTTATTAACATTTTTGCTTGCTTTACTTATCCATTCCAAACCTCAGTTTCCTCATCTATGAACAGAAGACTAATACCTCCCTCTTAGGGTTTTTGATATGACTAAGTGAAAACATTCATGAAAGCTACTTAGCATGGTGACTCATACATGGTAACCACTCAGCAAAGTTTGCTTGATAAATAAAATTTTTTAAAGTTTTTAATTTATTTTTGAGAGCAAGAGAGAGAACACATATGCACACAGGAGAGTGCACGAGCAGGGGAGGGGCAGAGAGAGAGGGAGAGAGAATCCCAAGCAGGCTCTGCCCTGTTAGTGCAGAGCCCCACGTGGGGCTCAATCCCATGAACCATGAGATCATGACCTGAGCCAAAATCAAGAGTTGGACACTGAACCAAGTGAGTCACCCAGGTGCTCCTAAAAACTATTTTTAAAAGTCAAATAATTAAAAGAATAGCTCCTTGATCATTCAAGTGATTTCTCTTGTTGAGATCTAAAATCTTCCTGAAGGAAGATCACAAATATTATGAAATAAACTTCAGTAAAGGCGAAAGAAAAGAAAATAAATAACTCTCCAGGAAAAGGTGCCCGGAAAGGACCATGCATGGGAGAAATGGCAATAAAGCAGGACATTTTGTGGTAAACAGCTTCATTCTTAACCCAAGGGACACAATCTCCAGAGGGTACCTTTGTGTCGTTACAATGTATCATGAAGGCCCCAGGAAGGCCCCACAGTGAGGGTTTCCCTTTGTTCTCAGGTCACACTGAAAGAGTGAATTTCACTGTAGTACTCATTTGGAAACTCCCATCTCCAATTTACTGAGTTGCAAGACTGAGATTGGGTGAAAAGTATTACAACCAATGAGAAAAAGAGTAAGCACAGGTTTCCCAAGGAAGATACCACTCATATTGCAAGCAAATAGAAATATATATATATTTGTATGTGTGTGTGTGTGTGTACACATAGCAACATATATATGCATATACATATATATACATTAAGCAACAAAGAAGTCGGTATTACATGAAATTGCAGCATTTAAAGATTCCTGACTGAATTGTGATTATGGATTGAATTGTGTTTCCCCCAAATTCCTATGTTGAAGTTTTAACCCCCAATGTGACGATATTTGGAGATAAAGCTTTTAAAGAAGTAATTAAGGTGGGGTGCCTGGGTGGCTCAGTAGGTTAAGGGACCGATTTAGGCTCAGGTCATGATCTCTTGCTTCCTGAATTTAAGCCCACGCAGTTCATGAGTTTGATTCCTGCATTGGCCTCTCTGCTGTTACCGTGGAGCCCACTTTGGATCCTCTGTTCCCTTCTCTCTGCCCCTCTCCTGGCCTCTATCTATCAAAATTAAACATTTGAAACAAAACAAACAAAAAAAGAGGTAATTAAGTTTAAAGGAGGTCATAAGGATGGGACCTATTAATCTGATAGGACTGGTGTCCTTACATGGAGAGGAAGACACTCCACATGCACAGGGGAAAGACAAAGTGAGAGGCAGCCTTTTATAAATCAGGAAGAAAGGTCTCACTAGGGACCAGCTGTGCAGGCAACTTGATCTCAGACCTCCAAAACCATGAGAAAGTGAATTTTCTGTTCTTTAAGCCTCCCAGTCTATAGTATTCCATTATGATAGCCTAAGCAGACTAACATACTAATATTTATATTAAATGATTTCCTGTCCTCCTATAATAATAATGGTTACATTTTTCCAATGAAGAGTCAGAAGGGTTTATTAGATAAAGGACTTTCATGTCTCTTTCAAGTCAAGAGTCCATTTGGGAGCTGTAGTTTGGATCTTCTAGCTTTCATACTTCGGAAAAAAAGAAAAAAAATTTAATAAACCCACACATAACACTTGTTTTATAAAGTATCTCTTTACTAGGAATCACTTCCCCACATACTTCCCTCCAGACATTAAGCAGGGGCAAAGGGCCACAGTGAGACAAAGACCAGTCACACAGCAGAAATCAACATAAACTTAGCAATGATACAGGCTGTTTGTTACATGGATTTTACTCTTTGTCCTTCTGAAATTTAAATTCTTTCTGGTTGGGAAAAATCTGACAATTCCACCTTTTTAGGCTAGCCACACCTGGCAATTTTTGGTCAAGGAGGGCAGAACAAGCCAGGGCCTGCACTGACTGATGAGACTCTCCTGACCTTCTGGAACTACAGGCTTAAAGGGGTGTTATGGTTTATACTGATTGAGAGCATTCGTTCATTCATTCATTCATTCTTCCAAAAAGTATTTTTTGAAGCCTCCTCTGTGTCTGGTACTGGACAAGGTTCTGGGGAAACATACAGCCTCAGTTTGCCACCAACTAGTATGTAAATACAGACAACCATATGAAATCAACCACATTAATAAATAAGGTGTTTTCTGATGATGGTTAAGTGTTGAAAAGATCATCAAATATAGTAATGAATGACGTTAAATTGTCATTGGAGTGAGTCTGGAACTGTGATCACACTAAGATGGGGAAGGAAAATCCAGGGCAATAGGTACCACGGCTCTAAGTTGGTAATCAGCTTGGTGTGTCTGAAAACCAGAGGCAAGGATGCCATGGCTGGAGTGACAACAGGCACTAGATCAAGAGGGCCAGGCAGAACATAATCAGGAGAGTTGAGGATGTATTCTTACTGCTTTGAGAAACAATAGCAGGGGTTTAAGCAAAGTGAGTCTAACTACAGACATTGGACCCACAGGCCAAATCTGAGCTCTCAGCCTGGTTTTATAAATAATGTTTGTTTGGGGCATAGCCAGGCCCAGAGCTGTAAGTATTGTCTGTGGCTGTTTTTGTGCCACGAGGGCAGAAATGAGTGGTTGCGACAGAGACTGTAAGGCCCAAAACACCTAAAATAAATCTACTATCTAGCACTTGACAGAAAAAGTTAGATCTAGTGGAAGCAGGGAAAGCAGTCAAGAGTCTGTTGTCAAGAGCCATGGGAGAGGCGATGATGGCTTGGACCAGAATGGTTGGCAGAGGTACAGATGTGGGGAGGTAGAGAGATCTAGGGCATGCTTTGCAACAAGAGCTGACAGAAGGGGCGCCTGGGTGATTCAGTCAGTTGGGTGTCCGACTTCAGCTCAGGTCATGATCTTGCACTTCACGGGTTTGAGCTCCACGTCGGGCTCTGTGCTGGCAGCTCAGAGCCTGGAGCCTGCTTCCCATTCTGTGTCTCCCTCTCCCTCTGCCCTTCTCCCACTCGCACTCTGTCTCCCTCTCTCTCAAAAATAAATGAAACATTTAAAAATTAAAAAAAAAAAGGCCAACATTTATTAAAAAAAAAAAAAACGACAGAATTAAAGAATTAAACATGGTGGGGGATAGGGGAGAGGAAAGATAGAAATCAAAATATTCCTAGCTTTTTGGCATGAGCAACTGAATGGATAAGAAGGTCATGCTACATTAAGGAGTTCTAGACTGGGAGTAACTTCGCGGGGCAGGTGAGAATAAAGAACTGTTGGAGAATGTTCAGTTTGAAATGCTTTTTACAAGTCCTGCCCATTACTTTTGTTTTTTCAGTCCAGTGTAGTGATTCTCGAAATAACAAATGACTTTCCCTTCCTCATTCCACAACACAAACAAAAACCACATGGCCAGGAAAATGATAATGGACATTTCCTTGGATGCTCAACTATAAACATTCTGCAGGCAGGGACCATGCCAGTATTGCTCACCACTGTATCTCCATGCCTAGCCCAGTACCTGCCACATAGTAGGAGCTTAATAAATACAGGTTTTGAAAGTGAATTGAATAAATAATCACCAATCATTTACTAAGAACTTACTAGAACCTCAGTAACTTGATGAAGTACTTCACAAAAATTACATTATTTAATTTTTACAAAAATCCCACAAGCTAGTTGCTGATATACCAATTCTACAAATTTGGAAACTGAGACTTAGAGAAAGGGATCACAAACTCAAATGCCTGTCCTACAGCGTTGAGTTAGGAGATGTAAATGGGTGAAAGGAACCATGTACTGACTGATGAGAACTAGTACAACGACGTTCTTCCTTACGCAATCCATTCAATGGCTTATTAGCTGTCACTAAGCTTTGCTCTTTAAAAAACCACCACCCAATATTGCCAGCTCTGAGTTCCCAGGAGAAGCTGGAAATCAAGTTTATTTCATAAATGTAAGATCTCTCAAAGAAAAAAAAAAAAAGACAATGTCCTAGAGGAAGCACTAAAAAATCTAGACCTAGAAGGCACCACTTGCAGTTCCCTTTATTCACTATCTTTCCAGTGGAGAGAAAAAGCTAATCCACTCCTTAGTAATTATTGGTGAATCTGGTGTAACACACTGTCCCTGTGTGCTCAGCCAAATGTATTTTTTGTTGAAGATGTTTCTTATAATAGCTTAGGGTTGCACTAGGCACTTGCTTTTTGTGTCTCAAACACTGTAGCCATTCTCTGGTGTTTGAACATCTGCCTGATAACTAGAGTGAAAGCCCAAATCATCTTGTGCAAGTGGCTAATGAATTCATGTAGTCCTCCTAATGCAATGATGCAACTAGGCTGACCTCACTGTGCCAACAAGCCCTGCAATTTTAGAACTAAAGATATCAAATGCTTCCTTTCTTTATTTTTTTCTTTCTTTCTTTCTTTCTTTCTTTCTTTCTTTCTTTCTTTCTTTCTCTCTCTCTCTCTCTCTCTCTCTCTCTTTCTTTCTTTCTTTCTGTTAAGATTCATTCTTTGTTACCATGTCTGGTTTTTGGAGACTGGGTATCGTCCTGATGATTCCAACTTAAGTTAATTTCATACAAGCGGGAGATTAAAAAATGCCATCACTGGCTTATCATTTCAATTTTAGCACAACAACCTCTAAAGAATGTAACAAGGAGGGATATGAGATGTTTAAAATATCTAACAAATTCAATTTGGTGAACAATTACTAAATGCCAATTATATGCCAGGATCTGTGCTAGGTCCCAGTATACGAAATGAACAGGCCATTGCCCCTGCCCATGAGCACTCATGTTCATTGGGGGAAATAGATTCATAAATAATAATAGATTGAAACACATGCTATAAAAGAAGGATTACAAATGCTCTGGGAGCTTAAATAAAAGGATGATTAATAATGATTTCATGGGGGCAGAGCTGAGAGAAGTCTAGGTCAAGGAAAGCTACATAGGAAAGGTTACAATTTAGCTCTAACTTAAAGATGGCTGGCAGTTCAGGGAGGTGCATTCTGGGTAATACAAGCTAATATCTATCGAAGATTTACCATGAGTAAGGTACTGTGCTGAGCATTTACACTTCATTCTTTACAACAACCCAATAAGTTACACATGTTTTACATACCCATTTTTCAGGTTAAGAAACTGAAGCCCAGAAAAGTAAAATAGTTTAGCCAGGGCCTCACAGCTAGTTATTGACAAAACTTGTACTCTTTCATGTCCACATGACTTGAAAATCTGGGTTTTTTTTTTTCTTTAGATTTTTTAGGGGCACCTGGGTGGCTCAGTTGGTTAAGCATCTGACTTCAGCTCGGGTCATGATCTCACAGTTCATGAGTTTGAGCTCCACATCAGGCTCTGTGCTGAAAGCAGGGAGCCTGGAGCCTACTTCATATTCTGTCTCCATCTCTCTGCCCCTCTCCTGCTCATTCTCTGTCTCTCTCAAATGTAAAATAAAACAAAAAATTTTAAATAAATAAAAAATTTTTAATGTTTATTTACTTTTGAGAGAGAGTGAGCAAGGAAGGGGCAGAGAGAGAGGGGGGACACAGAATCTGAAGCAGACCCCAGGCTCTGAACTATCAGCACAGAGCCCAACGTGGGGCTCAAACCCACAAACCGCAGGATCATGACCTGAGCTGAAGTCGGATGCTCAACCAACTGAGCCACCCAGGTGCCCCGAAAGCCTGACATTTTAAATGTTATACTCAATCACTAGGTAGGATAAGCAGCATGTAGACAAAAAAAAAAGTGTTTGACGATTAGCAATTAGTCCATTATAAGTAGAAGATAGCTTGTATTTATGTGTGTTGGGGTAGAAGGTACAGGTAAGGAGCTGCTGTGAATGTTCAATATAAGACTTGTAAACTGGGTCCAGATTTTAAGATTGAAGAGTTGGAACTTCATAGGCAAGTAAGGATTCTGGATGCTTGGAAGAATCAAAATAAGCTCATTAGATAAATTCAGGAGTTCTGAAGCAGCTTTGGAGAAGCCAAAGGCTAGAAAATCTATAAAAAGTTTACTGAAATAGTCCAGACAAAATATGATGGTCTAAACTCAGGTGTGGGCAGTGAGGACAAAGAAGATAAGGATGCATCAAGTTGTCGTGGAGGGAGAATCAACATGATTTCCAATGGGCTGATTGGAGAGATGAAGGAGAGGTATCATGGGTGACACTAGGAATTCTGGCTTGAATACCTGGGTAGGTGTTGATGTGAAGTTTGGGACATAAGGGGAAGGAGCACGGACGTTCAAGTTGATAAGTCAAAGAAAATAATTGGTAATATAAAAACTTTTCTGGGGTGCCTGGGTGGCTCCATCAGTTAAGCATCCGACTTCGGCTCAGGTCATGATTTCATGGTTCATGAGTCTGAGCCCCGCGTCAAGCTCTGTGCTGACAGCTCAGAGCCTGGAGCCTGCTTCAGATTCTGTGTCTCCCTCTCTATCTGCCCCTTCCTTGCTCATGGTCTGCCTCTCTCTCTCTCAAAAATAAATAAACATTAAAAAAAACTTTTCTTAAAAACATAGTTTTAGGAGCCATAAGAAAGGAAAGATCTCCTGTACCCAGGCAGAATGTGGCCATGAGAGGAAATGAGGACCTAGGCACAGTAGCAACACCAGAGTTATACTTATACATGGATGTTCACAGTAAGGTTTAACCTGACAATAAACATGATTCTTCCCAGTGCCTCTGTAATGTTTTTACCAATTGTCTGAAATTAACCAAGGCTGAGTAACTTTTTTTTTATTTTTACAAGTCCATGTATAAGTATTTAATGGCTGCCGGATCCAAGCATCACTGATACCTCAGGATCAGTATATGGAACATATTCCAACTGGGGACCCACAGTGAGACTGAGATCATTTAATTGATCTACATCTCTGTGTATATTGTATACAGCTTTAATAAAAACAAACATAGGTTACTTACAAACATCCATATGAAAGTATCATAAACAGATGAGTATATCACTGCAAAGGGAAGGGACCCATTATAAATATTATATTTTATTATTTTAGACAGAGAGAAAGTGTGCATGAGAGAAGACAGGCAGAGAGAGAGAGACAGAGAGAGAGAGAGAGAGAAAGGACGCATCTTAAGCAGGCTCCACACTCAGTGAAGAGCCCAACACGGGGCTCAATCCCACGACCCTAGGATCACGGCCTGAGCCAAAATCAAGAGTCAGATGTTCAACCGACTGAGCCACCCGGGGCCCTTTAAATGATTTTTTGAAAAAGGAATGGTCACTGTAACTACTAATGTTCCAACTTTAGTGAACTAAAGGAAAGTACAATGCTTTGAAAGAACTACTTCTTAAAGCACCTTACAGAAGAATTCTATAGAAGACAATTTGCATTTGTGTTGCCTTTACAGGAGAAATCATTTGTCAGTAAAGGTCAATAAAAAACAACAGGGAGGCTCTTGCCCTCACCTCTTACCCTGGTACGTGCAGAGATTAGAACATTCTAACCACTTAGCTTTAAGAATTACTACATACTTTACCTTCTCAGCTATTCAGAATGGCTTTGTTCATGAAAAGTTCTCATGGTTATAAAACATTAAACAAAAAAACCTGTCCAGCGTGATATGTTGTATTTATATTTCTTTTTGTTTGAGGAACTGAAAAAGCTTTACAAACGAGACCTAATAAATCTCTGTAAGGCAGTTGCCCGTGGGAACTCTTCGCCACTGAACGGAGACTGGGGACAGGTAAAGGGAGAACAGAGACTGAGAGGAGAAAAGGAGAGTGGACATACACCCACTGTCATCTAAAGTCAACAAAGAAGCACAGGGCTGCACACATTTGTCCTCTGATAGGACTTGTCAATATAAACAACCAGTGCTCGATGCTTCCCATGTGACAGCTGCTACTTCTAGATTTTGCCATCTGTTAACACAGGTGAGCAACAGGGAACAGAACACCAAAAGTGTGGAGGGTAGGGGAGCAGAACAAGGAAGACAAGAAAAAGGGACAATTACAGAGTGCTTCCTGTGCTCAGCAAACTGTGCTGGATGCTGTCACATTTATAATAGGCACTCAGTAAATACTTATTCTCATCCCTAAATTATGCTGTGTTCAATGAACATGAGGTAGAGACTGGCAGACTTTGACATAAATGCTATAGTTTATTCTATTTGATTAAGGAAACTGGTTTTTGTAGAGAAAAAGAAGAGAGTCCCTGTGAATTAGAACTGCTGATCATGAAAGAAAGTAATTTATTTCAGTACTTGGAGACATGAAAGAAAGAGGGGGCACAATGCTGGGTCAAGGTCAGTTAACATACTGCATATAGTGATTACACCCAGGTAAGACCCATTCCATTTACAAAAAATATTACGACCAAGAATGAAGAACCCAAAGAACAAGTGAAGTAGCCACTGGAACAAAGAATAAAAACGATCCACAAATCTTTTCCTTAGTGGAGTGGACTACTGAGGGTAAGGAAGAACTTTTCATAAATGAAGTCATTGTCCTAATTCCTGATTTTGATAGCAGAGCAGAGACTGTGATGTGGCATTAGGGAGACATCTTATGCTTTCTACGCACAAAATTAAACTTGTTCTTAGATCTTTAGAAAAGTCTAAAGAAGTCCTTTGAAAAATTATAGCTTTCACAAGATGGAGGAATTACTCAAATCAACCAAGTCAGGTATAGTATCCCAATGGCCCTGTTGTCACTCAGGCCTTGGTGTGAATCCAGCCCTTATCACTTAACCTGGACGTAGGTATGTAATCTCTGACTGTAATCCAGTACTCTCTAGACCCAGGTTTCCTTTTTTATGAAATGAGTAATAATAATTAATAATAAAAATAATATGTATAATATATACCTCTCAGGACAACTATCATAATGAAGTGAGACAAGGCATGTGGACATTCAGCACAGCATCTGGCAAGTGGTAAGAATTCAATATATATTAGTTTATGCTGGTAGCAATTTTTTAAATCCTGGGATGATAATTTATTAACTGTGATAATTTACCACCTATACCATTTTGAAAAGCATTCTGATGATTTTTAATATAGATAGGATTTTGATATATATATTTAGTTTTTATATCAATCAATATAAAAGTGTGTGTGTATATATATATGCATATATATATATATATATATAAACACATATATATTTATATCAACCCATAATCCACAGGATCTGCTGCTTCTTTTTCTTTTCTGGAAAGTATCAAATACTAATACCAATTTTTAAAAAACATTTTTTTAATGTTTAGCTATTTCTGAGACACAGAGCACGAGTGGGGGAGGGGAAGAGAGCGAGGGAGACACAGAATCCGAAGCAGGCTTCAGGCTCTGAACTGTCAGCACAGAGCCCAATGCGAGGCTCGAACCTATGAACCATGAGATCATGACTTAAGCCGAAGTCCGACGCTTAACCAACTGAGTCACCCAGGTGCCTCTCAAATACTGATACTGATTAACTTGTTTTTTCATTTCAAAATGTAAGTCACGATTTTTTTTTAACTCATGCATAAGCTATATTATGTGTTACTTAACTTTTAAGGACTAATTTATATAGTAAAATGTTATTCATCATAGACTTTATTTTAGGTAAAATAGATGCAGTAATGCACAGTTTAGTAAAGATTCAGAATATGAGTCCCTAAACTTTGATTCCTCCAATTAAAATGCTACTAGACCAATTATGAGAATACAGAAGTACTGGGGTAATCAAAATAGTGCCCACTACTTCTCAAATCTGCAACCATATTGAAACAGTTATAGAAAAGCACATGGCAATGTAACAATTAAATAATTTAAATAATTGCTGTTGGTAATGGAAAGACTTAGTAATTGCTAAAATGCACATGATAGCTAATTTTAGGAAAGGTAAAAAGCAACTCCTTTGAAAAAAAGATGCAATGTGAAACAGCAAAAAAAAAAACTATTTTGAAAAAACTTAGATATCCTATCATTTATACCATATATCAAAATAAGCATCAGGTTGTTTAATGAGCTACCTAGGACTTTCAAATCATAGAAAAACTAGCTAAAATGGACTATCAGATGTTCAAAGGTGCAAGCACTTTCTAAAGTTTGAAAACATATAGACTGTAAATTACAAAGGAAAAGTCCATGAAGAAAAGGTCCAATGGAATCTATCATAAAAGCTTTAGAGTTTTACACAATGGAAATCCCAGTAGAACAGATAGATACCATATATGCATGCAAAAACTAAACAAACAAAAAAAAAGAAACCAAATGCCCTAAGAGTGCAATTTGTGAGCCTGTGTGTAGTCCAGATGCATCAGTAAGATATTCCACACTCTGGCTAATGCTACTTATTGGAAAGTGTTCATCATCCACTCTGTTACTCTTGGAAACCTAACTATCTAATCATACATTGTGCTTTCTCTCGTTTTTGGTGATAAAGGACTCAATGGATGAAGAGAAAGGCAACAACTTTGGCCTCACTTTCGTTACCAGGTAAATTATTCCCAGAAAATAGTCAAGAAAAAGAGTAAAAGGGTATGTCTAGAGATTTTCATATCACATTTCATATCACATTATTTTCAAAACACATGTTGACAAAGATGTGGAGAAAAAGGAATCCTTGTGCACTGTTGGTGGGAATGCAGACTGGTGCAGTCACTGTGGAAAACAGTATGGAGGTTCCTCAAAAAATTAAAAATAGAATTGCCATATGATCCAGTAATTCCACTACTGGGTATTTACCCAGAGAGTACAAAAACACTAATTCAAAAAGATACATGCCCCCCCTCTGTTTACTGCAGCATTATTTGCAATAGCCAAGATATGGAAGCAACCCAGTGTCCATCCACAGATAAATGGATAAAGAAGATGTAGTATATATACACAATGGAATATTACTCAGCAATAACAATGAATGAAGTCTTGCCATTTGCAACAACATGGATGGATCCAGGGGTATAACTGCAAGAGAAATAAGTTGGTCCAAGAAAGATAAATACCATATGATTTCACTTATATGTGGAATGTAAGAAACAAAACAAATGAACAAAGAAAAAAAGAGACCAAAAAAGACTCTTAACTGTTGAGAATAAATTGATGGCTACCAGAATGGAGGTGGGTGGAGGATGGGTGAAATAAAAGATGGGGATTAAGCAGTGCACTTGTGTTGGGGCACTTAGATGCCTCAGTTGGTTGAGCATCTGACTCTTGATTTTAGCTAACGTCATAATCCCAGAGTCGTGGGATGGAGCTTCACATTGGGATCTGCATTGAGCGTGGAGTCTGCTTACAATTCTCTCTTCCTCTACCCCTATTCCTCCCTTGTGCTCGCTCTCTCTCTCTCTCTCTCTCTCTCAGATTTAAAAAAGGAATGCACTTGTCTTGATGAGCACTGAGTAATGCACAAAACTGATGAATCAATATATTGTACACCTGAAACTAACACTGTATGTTAACTATACTGGGATTTAAAATAAAATAAAGTAAAATAAAATAATAAAATGTTCATATCAATGTTATCTAATAATGAAAAACAAAATAAAGGAAGGAAGGTACAAGGGAATAAAAAAAGGAAAGAAAGAAGGAAGTGAGAGAGGGAAGAGATCAAGGGAGGAGGAAGGAAAAAAAAAAAGGAAATGACCTGAATGTCCAAGAAACAAATGGTACATCAATGAAATTAATGGCTAGTTTTAAAGGTAGTTTTGCGGACCACATAGGTAGTTACATGGAGAAAGGTTTCTGCAAACCCTAGTGTAGGGGTGTTCACCCAGCATATATGTGAGTGCCTCCTCAAAGTAAGAGAAAAGAACATTCCAAGAAGAGCACATCTGAGAAACAGAGAGGGGAGCACATGAGGAAGAGACTAGTAGAATTTGACATTAGAAAGGTGTGTGAGGTCATGGGGCGCCTG
The DNA here is from genome assembly GCF_023721935.1 of Panthera uncia. NCBI lineage: Eukaryota > Metazoa > Chordata > Mammalia > Carnivora > Felidae > Panthera > Panthera uncia. The sequence goes on from NW_026057577.1 coordinate 39,224,854, forward strand.
AGTGGCTCAGTCAGTTGAGCATCCGACTTCGGCTCAGGTCAGGATCTTGTGGTTTGTGAGTTCGGCCCTGCATCGGGCTCTGTGCTGACAGATCAGACCCTGCAACCTGCTTCAAATTCTTTGTCTCCCTCTCTCTCTGCCCCTCCCTTGCTCATACTTTGCCTCTGTCTCTCAAAAATAAATAAATGTTAACAAAAACATTTTTTTTTAAACGAAAGGTGTGCGAAGTCAATTTGTAGGACTATATAACTTTGACAAGAAGTTTGTCTTTTTCCATAGTTCTAAAATGAAAGTTGTGGTCTGGTTTATGTTTCAAAGGACTACTCTGTTTTCTGTGAGGAGGGGAGAGAAGCAGGCTATCCCACTAGTGGGTTCTTGAGAATTGTTCCAGCAGGAAAATGGTGGCTTCAACTAAGAAGAAATACAGATGGAAAAGTAGGCCAATTTAGGGAATGTTTTGAGGTGAAATAATAGAATTGTTAATAGATCAGATGTGCAGTGTCAGGCAAAGGAATCAAAACCAACTCCATAAATTGGCTTTAAAAATTTAGAAGATATTGGGGCACCTGGGTGGTTCAGTGCTTAAGTGTCCAACTCTTTTTGGTTTTTTTAATGTTTGTTTACTTTTGAGAGAGAAAAAGAGACAGAATGTGAGCAGGTAAGGGGCAGAGAGAAGGAGACAAAGAATCTGAAGCAGGCTCCAGGCTCTGACCTGTCAGCACAGAGTCCGATGTGGGGCTCGAACCCGTGAACCAAGAGATCATGACCTGAGCTGAAGTCAGACACTTAAACGACTGAGCCACTCGGGGGCCCCAAGTGTCCAACTCTTGATTTCAGCTCAGGTCACGATCTCACGGTTTGTGAGTTCGGGCCCAGCATTGGGCTTGCTGCTGTCAGCGCAGAGCCTGCTTCAGATCCTCTGTCCCCCTCAAAAATAAATAAACATTTAAAAAAAATTAGAGGATATTAATGCCATTTACTACAATGGAGACTGGGGAAGGATGAGTCTGTGCTCAGTGTGACATGCATGTTAAGTCAAGAGTTCTACTTTGTCCCTGTTAAGTTTGAAAAACATATAAACACATCAGTGGAGAAGTTAAATAGGTGACTGAATCTGTACTTCGGGGAAGTACGACTGGAAATGGTGCTGTCATTCTCCAGATGAGAATTTGTAAAATGACCTGGGGGAATGAAACTAGACAGCTTGAGGAGATCTGGGATGGAGCCTGAACTCAAATACTTAGCAGTAGAAAGTAGAAAAACGGACCTGCCACAAGAATAGAGAAGTGAGAGCCTGGGAAATAGGAGAACTAATCAGTGGGTGTAGAGTAATAAAAACCATGAAGGGAAGAGAGGTCAATAGCCTTATCTGAGACATCAAGACACAAAAAGGTCAAGAAAAGTACTAAGCGACCAGAATTTGGCATCCCAGAGGTCATTGGGATTTGACAAATGCAGTCCCAGAAGAGTGATGGGATTCGAAGCCAGTCTAGAGCCAACTAAGGAGAATGTGTGGGGTAGATGCAGGTAGCATTGAGAAACATGTTTCTCGGTGCACCTGGGTGGCTCAGTCAGTTGAATGTTGGATTTCGGCTTAGATCATGATCCCCAGGTTGTGGGATCAAGCCCCAAGTCGGGCTCTGCACTGAGTATGGCGCCTACTTGGGATTCTCATTCTCTCTCTCTCTCTCTCTCTCTCTGCCCCTCTCCCCCACTTTCACGTGCACTCTCTCTCTCTCTAAAAAACAAAAACAAAAAACAGCTCTCAAAAAAAAAAAAAAAGAAAAGAAAATGCTTTCTCAACAGGTATTGCTGAGGAAGGCAGGATATAATTGGGGCAGTGATTAAAGGGGAAGTTCAGGTGGAAAGAGGAAAGGCAAGAGCATACTATATGCTGATGTGAGCAATCGAGTTGAGAGGAAGAAATGGATGATTCAGGAGAAAGAGAACACAACTGCAGGAGCAAAGACCTTGAGAAGGGGAGAGGAGCTCTGCTCTGGCCTCAACAGGTTACAGGGACATTCTTCAACTGTGAAAGGTAGGAGACCCAGACACATGATAGTGTTGGGAAAATGAATAAAGTTTTACACCATAAAATGGCTGAAGGGACTAAAACAGGCTCTGGTTGCTAGCTTGGAGACCCCTCTTCCAGGTTCTTCTTGCCCTGTTTGCCGCGCACGCCAAAACCCGCCACACATATGGAAGCTGACAACTATAAATTACCCTTCCCCCCTTCATTGGGGGCTCAGATCTTTGGAGAAATGGTCTACTCTGAGCCTGCAGGTGTTAAATAAATTTCAGATCCACCAAGATCTCTGAGTGCCACTTGGTTTTTTTCTGCCAGCTGGGTTTTTTTGCCAGCGTTCCAGCTTGGTTCCCTAACAATAGAACAATGACCTTGCATATGTATTAGGCAGGCCAGAAGCAAATAGAGGTAACTTAAGAGTTAAATAAGGGCACTGGGGGTTAATCTTCTAGTGTCTGTCTTTATAATAAATAGAATTTTCAAAAGAGGTTCTCAAACAAGCTCTTAAATCAAGGTGTTCTTAGCAGTTATACAGCAAGAAAAGAGCTGACAAATATACAGATGTTTCCAATATATGCAAAAACATCTTGCTACTATAATTGACAGTGTGATGCTCTTGATGATAAACATTGCACACTGTATTAATTCTTCATAGACTTGAAAAAAAATTTTTTTAATGTTTATTTTTGACAGAGAGAGAGAGAGAGAGAGAGAGAGAGAGAGAGACGGAGCATGAGCGTGGGAGGGGCAGAGATAGAGGGAGACACAGAATCTGAAACAGGCTCCAGGCTCTGAGCTGTCAGCACAGAGCCCAACGCGGGGCTCGAACTCACAGACCCTGAGATCGTGACCTGAGCCGAAGTCGGACGCTCAACCGACTGAGCCACCCAGGCGCCCCAATTCTTCATAGACTTAATAAGTGCCTACATAGTCTTACTATGTGCCAGTACTATTTTAAGAATTTATAAATATTACATTTAACTCCCAAAATAATACCCTTTTAGTATGTAGCATCATGATTCCCATTTCACAGATGAGGCTTCTGAGGCACAAAAAGGTTAAGTAACTTATTTAGAGCCACACAGCTAAGCCAGGGAGCTAAGATTCGGACCCAGGCACTCTGATGCCAGAATCCTTGCCCTGAATCTCTCTGCTGCACCTTAGGTATATTATCTCATTTCATCTTAACATCAAACTTGTAAGAAAACTATATTATCATATATTTAACAGCTAAGAAAAGTGAGACTTTATATGTTTAGGTAACTTTCTTAAAGTCATACTATTTAAGGGGCTGGGCCAGCATTCTACCTGGATTTTGCCCTCTACAAGTGTGCATTCGTGGTGCTTAACACTAAATTTTAGAAACAGACAAGGTAGGGGCACCTGGGTGGCTCAGTTGGTTAAGCGTCCAAATTCGGCTCAGGTCATGATCTCACAATTAGTGAGTTTGAGCCCTGTGTCGGGCTCTGTGCTGACAGCTCAGACCCTGGGGCCTGCTTCAGATTCTGTGTCTCCCCTCTCTCTCTGTTGCTCCACCTCTCATGCTCTGTCTTTCTCTCTTAAAAATAAATATTCAAAAAAATTTTTAAAAAAAGACACAGACAAGGTAAAAAATTTACATTTTCCATCACTCAGAAGTATTGAACAAATACAACAAGTGGTGTAGAAAGGGATTTTTTGTTCACAGGCAACAGATTAAATTATAATGATGATGAAGATAATTAAATAGTCAATGATATTATATACGTGGGCTCATAAGATAGTAGTTTATGAGCCAAGTAATTTACAATCTATACACATTTTATTCCATATAAAAGCCACTTTTAAAACATGGGATGAAAATATACATGTTTATATGAATATTTCCAGAAATAATTCATGTTCATCAGGAAAAACAGACAAGCAAAGAAAAAAGGAAGGAAGGAAGGAAGGAAGGAAGGAAAGGAGGCTGAGAGGAAAGAAGAAAGAAAACTATTTAGAAAGGATATGAAGGTTTGTTGTATATATTTCCAGACACTGTACACATATACACATGCCCATGCACAGAGATAAATTCACTTTATACAAATAGGATCACACTATATGTGTTTTTCAGTAACTTACTTTTCTAACTAAAATCATATTGGGAGCATTGTCTTTATCAACAAACATGATAAAAATCACTATTTTTTATGACTGCATTATATTCCATTGTGAGAGTGCACACTAATTCATATAATTTTCTTGTACTATTGGGCAATTACACTGTGAACCAATTTGCTAGGGATATAATAACAAAATATCACAGAGTGGGTGGCTTACATAACAGAAGCCTATTTTCTCACAATTCTGAAGACTGCAAGTCCAAGATCAAGGTGCCAGCAAAACTGGTTTCTGGTGAGACCTGCCTTCTTGGCTTGCAGGTAAACTCCCTTCTGATGTCCTCACATGGCCTTTCCTCTTTGTGCACACATTCCTCGTGTCCCTTCTTCTTCTTATAGGACACCACTCATTTTGGATTAGGGTCCCATGCTTATGACTTCACTGAAGCCTAATTATCTCCCAAATGGCCTTAACTCCAAATACATCCCATTAGGGATTAGGGCTTCAACATATAGATACGAGGAAAACACGATTCAGTCTGTAATAGGTTATTTCCAATTTTTTGGTAGCATAAGTCATACTGATGACAAATGATAAAGTGAGCTTTATCCAATTATTTCCCTAGGATATAATCCTAACAGCATAATTGCTAGGTCAAAGGGTATGTCATTTAAGGCTTCTGATATTAACTGCCAACTTGTTTTCTGGAAATGTTTCCCCCTGTAAACTCTTGCCAGTAGTATATCAGGATGAAAACACAACTCTTTTATTTTATTTTATTTTATTTTATTTTATTTTATTTTATTTTATTATTTTATTTTAGAGAGAGAGTATGCGCATGTATGCGGGGTGGGTGGGAGGGGAGGGGCAAGGGGAGAGGGAGAGAGAAAATATTAACCAGGCTCCACGCCGAGTGTGAGCCCAATGTGGTACTCGATCTCATAACACTGAGATCGTGACCTGAGTCGAAATCAAGAGTCGGATGCTTAACCGAATGAGCCACCCCAGGCACTCCAAAACACAACCATTTTGAAGAATAATATATGTGTGTAAAAATCTCTAGCCCCGAACTAAATCTTAGCTCTGTCCATCATCTCTTGACTCTCTATGACAAGTGATCCCAGACTACCACTAGCAGCCATTGGTTTGTTCCTGCAGTCCCATCTGAATCTGGGGAGTGTAGGAGAACTTCATGAAGACAGAGAGACGGAACAGCCTGGCTTGGTGCATTCGGACAGCTTCCTTTAGTATCTTTGGTGTTTGTTTCAAATTACTCCCTTTCACTTCTTCACGTTGCATTAATTGGAAGATGAAACCCAGTTGTTCTCACTGACATACAGTGAGGAACACAGTGAGGCAGAAGAGGTGTGGGAAAGTGGTGGTTAATTTGGGAGAAGCTTGGAGACTGTCTTAGTCTTTCTTCCTAAGCTAACACAGTTGAAGGGGAGCCTTTCCATTTTCCGCATTCTCTGTATAAATATTCTGTTCTGCTGTCTCCTGTTGGGCTCAGGTTACAATAGGCTTCTGAATATCTTAGAGGCACCGCAGGGAATGAAGTTTGGAATCACTGCCTCCTCTTCATTGCCTTTTGTCTCTGGAGCCTGGAGCCTCCACAACTGGGAGAATATTTTAGTTTAGAGGCAGAAAACAATCTCAAAATGAAATAGAGAGAAGTACGTTCTTGCACGCAGGGAATAGAGAGGGCTTATTCATGTATCCGTGTCTTTAACGTGGTTCCTGGGCTAGAAGAGCAGTTACTGAATTGGGCACTTTGAGGCTGAATGTAGTTTTGGTGAGTGGCAAAAATACCACAGGAGAGGGGAAGAAAAACTTGACAAGAACAGGAAAGGCCATTTAAAAGCAAGTAACCAAAAGTTGACTTCACTTAATGCTTCTACCATTACATTTTACCTCACTTATGTCAAACAAAGCAAGAGCATGGGAAAGTAGAATATTAAATAAAATTATGTGACCTACCACATAAAATGACTTGTTGTCAGTCAGACAATATGGTAGAATGGAAAACGTTTAGAGACGCAGAGGCAGACAGCTCTAAAAAAGTAAACCTCTCTCAGGTTCACTCCTGCCAGGACACAGGAGGCTATTAACACCAAACGAACAGAGAGTACTGTATCAGGTATAAGCGATACGACGTGCAAAACACCCAGCATCGTATATGCCATACAGAATTCACTCATGAAACAGAGGTTTTCCTCTACTTGTGAGAGAATGTCCTCCACTGTAAATTCTCCAAGAGCCTTTCAATCTAGACGTGCAGACAGAATGAGAACATTTGAAACAAGGAGAACAATTATGTGCTGAACAGTGTGGTAGTGATCACAAGCACGATAGGAATTTAGACAAGGGGAGACGTGAGTGCAACAGAGTACACTGCCAGGGGAAGATTCGCCTAATTATTGGGTCTCACACACTGGGTGTCTGCACTAAGTCACAGAGAAGCGAACTGAGGAAAGAGGACACTGAAAGCGGGGGCGGGGGGAAGAAGGGGGATGCTGAAGCAAAGACAAATAAATGGTAGGGGATTGAATACAATTAAGCAAAAGAGACAAATGAAACTAGGGAACTGGCCTATAATTTATAAAAAGAGCAAGGCTCATAATGGACACATTTAAAAAATAACTAGAATGACAAAGAAGAATTACAGTATGAGTATGTACTGAATAGATACTAATAGATGGCAATAATGGTTTATCAGAATTCATTTTGTAAATTATAAGAAAAAGATCTGCAAATATAAACCAATTGGTCATATTTTCAAAAAAAGAGAAATGACCTCAATATTAATTTGTATAAGTATTAGCTCATGAAACATCAAGAAAGCTCTTTATTCAAAAAAAAAAATTGGGGGGCGCCTGGGTGGCTCAGTCGGTTAAGCATCTGACTTCAGCTCAGGTCACCATCTCACGGTCCGTGAGTTCGAGCCCTGCGTCGGGCCCTGGGCTGATGGCTCAGAGCCTGAAGCCTGCTTCCATTCTGTGTCTCCCTCTCTCTCTGCCCCTCCCCCGTTCATGCTCTCTTTCTGTCTCAAAAATAAATAAACGTTAAAAAAAAAATTTTAACACGTATTTATTCTTGAGAGAGAGACAGAGCATGAGTGGGGGGAGGGCAGAGAAAGAGGGAGACACAGAATCCGAAGCAGGCTCCAGGCCGTCAGCACAGAGCCCGACTCAGGGCTCAAACTCACAAACAACCAGATCATGAGCTAAGTTGAAGTTGGATGCTTAACCAAGTGAGCCACCCAGGCGCCCCAAAACCTCTTTAAGTGACAGTAATGACATAATCACTTTACTTTGCTTGACATGATTTTGGGACTTTTCCTTCAGTATCACTGCACTTTGATACTGGCAGGACAGTGCTACTGGTCTTCATTTGTCTTATCTAATTCCCAGGTCTTTCATTTCCTGCATTTACTTCTGGCTGATAATTATTTTAATTCACATTTTTCAAAAAGGAACAGTGAAATCATTCACCTTAATAGTGAAGAATATGAGCCCTGACTTTCACCTACTTAATAGCCATAAGGAACTTTCTAAAAATGTTCAGGTAAAAGCAACTTTAAAAGTTCTTTTTGGGGATGCCTGGCTGCCTCCGTTGGTAGAGCATGTGACTACCACCGCATAGAGCCTACTTTGAAAAAACTAATAAATAAAAATTAAAAAATAAAAGCTCTTGGGGCACGTGGGTGGCTCAGTCGGTTGAATGTCTGACTCTTGATTTAGGCTCAGGTCATGATCTCATGGTTCATGGGTCGTGGGTTCGAGCCCTGCATCAGGCTCTGGGTAGACAATGCGGAGCCTGCTTTGGATTCTCTCCCTCTCTCTCTGCCCCTCCCCCCCCCCCATTCTCTCTCTCAAAATAAATAAATAAATATTAAAAATATATTAAAAACCCTTTTTGGTGTGCTTCTTTTCTTATTAACCAAGTAATGTATGTTCATTGGGAAAAACCTAGAAAACCTTCATCAATAAAAAATAAAAAGTAAATTCACCCATATTACTACCACTTAGTATTTTTTATATTTTTATATTTCCTTGAGGACTTTTTCTCCATACATATATGAACATATTTTTCAGAGACACAGTGCTGTTATGTCTACATGTTTACTGGATGTATTCTAAACATCTTTCCATGTCATTCACAAAAATTGTTTAATCCGTAACTGTTTAAAACATTGAAAACACATGCCCTCCACAATGTTCTTTCACCAGTCTTCACTACATCCCAACCAGCCGAGGCAATTTTATGCAGTATTACAAACTTCAAGGTTAAATCAAGATGTGTTTCTGTGCCATATGCAATCCCCTCACCCCTTCCTGCATTCTGATTTACTCCTTAGGATTCGGTTTCCCCCTTCTCTCCTTCTTCCTCCTACCTCACTTCCCTTGAGGGGATTGTACGCTAATGGGGGAAATAAGTCAGGTCCATAAATAATTGTAATCACTGCCAGAGGCAAATAAAAGGGCAAATAGAAGGCCTTCCGATCTCAGAAGATTCCTTCAACCAGGTTGCAAACACGCCTACACACACACCTGACAACAAAGGATTTAGAAAACCCTTCTGGACTTATTTTTTTCTCCTTTCAAGGGGAACAACAAGGGAAAAAAAAAAAGGAGGTGATGTCCTTTCTCTGTCTTTTTACAGTTGGGAAAAAAAAACAAAAACCACTAATAGTCAGGATGCCTGTTTGCGTCACACAGCTAGTTGATAGCTGAACAGAGAGATTAGACTCAGGATTTCTGAATCCCAGGTTTGTGCTTTCACAATGGCACAATGGTTCACCCTAAAAAGTACCTAGAAAATGCTCCCATAGCAAGACTGTGAGTAAAGAATACTTGCCAAGTCAAGGGATTCTTTTTTGTTTGTTTGTTTTTTGTTTTTACAACAGCAAAACATGTCTTGAGAAATGGAAGGGAATGAAAAAGATAATCCTTTCATTTGATTTTTTTCTTTCAAATAGACCTATATTCATACCTTGATTAAAATATCACACAAATGCAAATTGGCTTCCAACATGCCGCCCCCCCCCCGCCAAAAGAAATATCTAGAAAGTGATTTTCTGAATGTGCAAGAGCAAATAATTTTTTTAACTTTTTTTAATGTTTACTTATTTTTTTTTAATATATGAAATTTATTGTCAAATTGGTTTCCATACAACACCCAATTGCAAGAGCAAATCATTTTGCACGACAGAGAACGTTCCTGCCTTGGGGGTCTACTTACCACACTCATAATGTTGAAGGAGACCTTAAATATAATCTAATATAACCCTTTAAATAAACTAGAAACCTTCTCAATAATACCTCTGTCAATAAGTCATTCACCTTATGCTTGAACATTAGCAATTAATGCATGCAGCATCTGGCTGAAATCAAGAAAAAGTAAACACAGTGCCTTTATGTACTGGACTAATTAGTCTTGCAGCATACCAAATTATATGTCTTTTTAGCTGTATGGCTTAGATTTAATGAGTTGTTTGCTAAATTAAATGTCAACATCTTTCTGTAACACGCATACACATACACACACACTTGTACACCATGAAAGAGGAAAATAATCAAAAGTCAATATTACTGTATTATCTTGGGAAGCAATGATATGACACATGACTGACAGAAAACATGATAGGCAGTCACAGACTCATAAACATACAGGTTTCTGGCTAGAATAGTCCTTCTTGTACATAATCTAGCCCAAGACTTTCCTTTTACTTAAAGGGAAATCAAGAGTTTAAGAGATTTTCCAGGGTTTTATAGGTTTCTGTCTCAGTGGCATTTGACAACACACACAGAGGAAGGGAATTTATAGATTATTTAATATGGAGGTTGTAGTAGTAATAATCATAGTTCAAAAAAGGAAAAACACCAAAGTGAAGGCAGGCAAATCAGGATCAATACTCTCATCAAATACACAATGACCTTTCCCCTCTGGATTTATATTTTTCCTTATTGTTTAGGTTGCTTTTTATGCATTAAATACAGAAAAAAAAATAATGAGAGAGTCCCTTAACTGTAACTGGAATCAATGTATCTAACATGTTTTCCAATACTTACTGTTTATATCGCCTCATTAGATTAACATACTAGGAAGGGTTCAAAAAGGAAAAAAAAAAAACTTTAGAAAGCCATTCATAATTTTCTTTTCAGGATTTAACAATTATTCCTTACTTAAGTCTTACAGTGTGTTTTCTAATACATCCCAAGTGATAAAGCTTCAATTATGCTGAAATTCAGAGCCCAGGAAAACAAACAAAAACATTTGCTGCAAAGTGCTTTATGTGGATTTGTTTTGCTTTATTTTGAAAATCCATATTCTCATTATTCTCTGAAAACGAAGGCCAGTAGTGGCTTGATTTCATGTCACTGTAACATTCTTTTTTAACTTTAAGAAAAAGGCAGATTATGATGTCCCCTTCCCATCCCCCACTTCTAGGTACAGAAACTCAATCTTCATGAATTTACTGTCTTTCTTCATTCGTGTTCCTTGATTGATGTTGTTAACCACGTTTTCCTGTATACATGTTCACATGTTTGATAATGTGAACATTTGCAAATGTTCTTATGTTCTGATAAAGGTCACAGGGTCTCTTGGCATGATATGATTTGATTCGATTTGATTTTTCTCTATTTATTTTTTCTGTATTTTGCCCTTGTAATTTTTAGTTTAATTTGTCTCTTAATTCTTAGTTTACTTACCATCTCTGCTTTAAGTTATTCGCATTGCACCTTATGTTATGAGGCTTTTCGCTTGTGTCCTCAAATATTAACCTTAAAGCAAATATTTTCAATAACAATGAAGACAGATGAAAATATGAATAAAAAATAAAAATCTTTACACAAATCTTTTTCTTCTAACTGTAATCCTCTCTTTTATGTCCTATTTTAAAAATTAGTAGTCTGTCCCCACTTTCTCCATATATTTACCAGTTGATCTTTTACTTCCTTTGCTCTAATCTCATAGAATTATTTTCCAGAGTTTAGAGATTTTAAGGTAACAATGACCTTCTAAAGGATGAATTCAAGGAGAATTTGGTAGTCATAATTCTTCTCCAGGTCTCTAATACCTTTGATCATACAGGATTTTCTTTGTTTCCAAAAATGATCTGCTTCCAAGATTTCTAAGTTTCTAAAGTGATCTGGTTTTCTTACCCACTTTTTTTTTTTTTTTATCTTTTGCTGCTTGCCCCAAATATGGAATCTACAAGTGACCCTCAAATATATGTTATCTGTCAAAATGCTTTGAGAGATCTCAACCCACAAAACCTGCCTTTACAATGCCTGCCCTAAATCCTAAGCAGGTTCTATGGCATTTTTTTGTATCTCAGTTTCACTGGAAACCTAATCATACTTTATCTGTTTTTATATACTTATAGGATTTTGAGTTTCTTAAATTTATAAAAACCATTGTTGGGACATCCTTGAAACCCTGAGACATAATGAATATGAAACAAATGTAGGTATAGTCAAATGACTAAATTCTTGCATGATTTTAGTGTCTAAGTGCTTACTGCTTTGCTATACCTTTAAGAATGAATCTTACTCATCTTTGTAGATTTCCCACTCTCTACTCCTCCACACATACCCGTAACTTAGAGAACCCATCATAGGTGTTAGAATTATCTTCAAACTTAATTTTTTCTTTGTATTAAAATCAGGACCACAAATTGAAAGACTACTCATTTGCATTTGGTATGAAGAAAATATTAAACTTCTGTTTTAATTCAAAATGTTCAAATATACTCCTGGTTTTTCAATGAACAGGTTTCGCAGGTGATGTCAGGAAGAAAACTAGATAACCTTTGGTTAATAATTCACATAAGAAAAAGATATTTGAGTTATCTTAGGATTCATCATTGAGATGGGTTTGGTCAGATAAAATTAAAATACACAATCTAAGGTACAGTATTGCAGTGTGTAGCATACGACAGGAAGTAGGCACTACAAAATCATTCACATTCTGTTTTTATTTCTTCAGTAAAAAAAAATTCAATTTAGCTTAAGACTCCACATCTTGATGGCAAAGGTTAAAGTACTCAATTTTTTTTTTTCAGGCCATGTCCTCTGGTAGCTGAATGGGAAAGCCATACCATCAATATATACTTTTATTTTTTGGCTAGGCACAGTGCACTTTATTGATGATGCATGACAAGTTAGGGCCCTCTAAGCCCCTCCCCTTTAGAAACTGTGGATAGAAACTGCGTGGAGGCTGGGAGATTCACAGTGTGTTGGAAGAGGAGTTGGGGCAAGGACTTTCCACCAATTGAGGACCTTTGTCTTCCCCTTGTTCTCTTGCTGGGGCTGGTGGTACAGGAGTCTCTTATTCCTTGAAGGCCATGTGGACCATAAGGTCTGCCACCCTGTTGCTCTAGCCAAATTCACTATCTTACCAGAAAACGAGCTTGAAAAAGTAGTCAGTGAGGGCAATGCCAGACGAGCAATGAAGGTGGAAGAGTGGGTGTCACTGTTAAAGTTGCAGGAGACAACCTGGTCTTCAGTGAAGCCCAGGATGCCCTTCAAGGGGCCCTCCAGTGCCTGCTTCACCACTTTCTTGATGTCATTGTATTTGGTAGCTTTCTCCAGGCAGCAGGCCAGATCCATGACTGACACACTGGGTGTGGGGGCCCGGAAGGCCATACCAGTGGGCTTCCCATTTAGCTCAGGGATGACCTTGCCCACAGCCTTGACAGCACCAGAGAAGCAAAGATGATACTCTGGTCATCACTTCAGCCATCACATACTATCATGATATTAGCCACGGTTTATGGTTAATGCTTTGAGCTGTCTTCCCTACTATTCTATAAGCCTTTTGAGAATAGGACCTTGATCTTTATCCCATATACCTAATATAAAGACAAGTAGTTAGAGCGGTGCCTGGGTGGCTTGGTTGGTTGAATGCCCGACTCTTGATTTGGGCTCAGGTCATGATCTCATGGTTGTGGGATTGAACCCCATGTCGGGCTCCATGCTGAGTGTGGAGCCTACTTGAGATTCTCTCTCTCCCTCTCTCTGCCCATCCCTTGCTTGTGCTCTCACTCTCAAAATAAATAAATAAACATTAAAAAAAAGACAAGTAGTTAGAAACTATTCAGTAAACCATCTGTTAGTTGATCATCTCTCTCTCTCTTAGATTCAACTAAAGAGGCAAGAAGAAGATACAACAGTACCTACCTCAAGGTGTCACACTTGTCAAGTGTTCAAAACTTCATCCAGCACACAGCAGGTGCTATTTCAGTACTGCCCTACTGTACAGCTTTGGAGGTGTCCTTCACATAGTCCTCCCCAGAGCTGTGCAACTCCAGACCTCATCCTCAAAGTGGGAACAACCACCATCCTCCTCATCAGGCCCCCAAACAGAAAGACTTCATTTCATCTAAACTGCAGAAAAAGCAGCAAAAGTGTAAGCAGGTCCTTCATGTTGGGGATAACTGTGCCTGCCTCCTCAAGGGAAAATGGGAAATTTTTTTAAAACTGGGTATGGATTTTTGTCCTCTCATCTAATAATCCTTGTTTAAGGTTTTCAATAAGAATGAATTATGACTGAATCACATGGAGTTAAGCTTGGAGTTCTGTCCTATTAATACTGAATGTAGTAACTACTGTGAACTAAAACCACTCAAGGCTGTGACAATAAGATGATGAATATCCAAGTGAAAACTGAAAACTTTAGTGTTTTTTTTTAAATAGGTATTTGGCACACAGAGTATCAATTTTATAGTTACATCATTGGATTTTCAAACTATCTTGTGACAGAATTTTCTTCTCAAATTTTTAGTAGGAGGACACGCAATGAGTCTTTTGTGTGAAGAGCCTGTATGCTGTCCTCTTAGCCATTTCCTTCTCTCTATGGCTCACCGGGAACACTGCGGTTGTCCGTGTACACCACAGTGGAATCTTTCACCCAAGCACAAAAAACCTTCCATCTTCCAGAAGACCTGCAGAGTCACTTCAGATACTTAAATATCAGGTTTATGGATGATTTACCAATTCTGATGACAAAATCTGTCATTTAAAAATATATTCACATTTTGCTAAATACATAAAATACATTTTAGCAAATTTAGAAATCATAAAAAAAAACCCAAAAACTCAATGAAGAAATTTTTCACAAAGTCACCACCCAGAATTAGTTCTTGTTAATATTTTGAGTTATGCTATTTTGGTCTTTTTAAAAACATATATATGTTTGTGTAATTTTTTCTCTTTTCACAAAGTTGAGATTAAATTCCATCTTTTGATTTTTGAGCTTTTAACTTAAAAGACATACCTTACATATTGTCCTGTGTTACTAAACCTTTTTCTACAACATAAACCTTTTTTGAAGGGTCTCACTGTATTCCACAGGTGTGACAGGTCACAATTATTTTATCATATATCTCTGATCTATACAGAGATAGATAAATCAAGTTTCAGTGTTTTCTCACCCAAAGATATCCTTGTCAAAACTCCTGCTATTCACTATAAGCAAAAATTGAAACGAAAAAAGTCTTAAGTTGCATGAATTTGGTTCCACGGAAACTGTAAGAGCACAGAAACTGTATTGTTCACAACATTAAGTGCTAGGATTTGTGCTGCTCAGTCTGTTTTGCACTTGGGGATTTTTTTCCAGAGATGACATTTCTGTAAAACTGCTCTCTGAATCTCTTTAGAGAAAAAGAAAATGTTCATAGTTTACAGAACTGTGGAAAACACAGCATAAGATGTTTTCCTGCTTCTTTATTACTTGAAAAAAGTAGGAAGAAAACCTAGGTAGTTTTCTGTTATTAAAATATATTAAATGCCTATTTAAAACTTTGCTTTAAAAAGAGAATCCCTGATTATATTGTACAAATACACATAACTCATGCATGATCAAGTAGTTACTTAAACACAGACTCTCCAAAAGGTTTATAATAGAACTGGGATTCATTCAGACCCTTCCTTGTTTTCTTTCTTCTCTGAGGAAACTGGTTATATGGGCCTTGCTCTTGAATGTACATTTTCACACATTGCCGCTATCCTTTCTTTAGCAAGAAGTGGGTCTTGATTAATGTTGAACAATAATAATAACATTAAAAACGTATCTGCCTTTCTCTTCATTTACTTTAATTTTCAGGAGCACAAACAAATTTTCATTACAAAAGGGAAGTAATTAGCATATTAGTTAAGAACGACTTGGGAGTCCAGCGCACTTGATTTCAGAGTTTGCTTCCATCGCTCACAGATAATCTGGAGAAAGTATTACGTTGCTTTACCTCCATAAACCCTAGTTTCATCATGCATAAAATAAGAATACTACTACCTTCTTCAAAGTGTGTTGGTACAAGGTATGCAATGACCTTAGTGCAATGCTTGGCATCTAGACAAAGTAGTAAAACAAAACCCAACAGCAACAACTGACATGAATGTCGAATATGTTTTGACTGCATTTTTTTAGACATTTTTAAACCTAAATTTAGTCTAAAGAGTAGATTGATATACCTCAATAATCTCTATTTATTAATGGAAGCATTATTACATTTGGCTCATCAAATGAAAGATACACCTCAGGAGGGGAAAGATAGGATTCAATACTGATTCAAAACCATCCTCATCAGCATATGCATCAATAGTTTAGGCTTAAAAAAAGTAGGCTAGGTTTATTAGCTAGAAGCCATGGAGGTCACCTCACAAAGACAGAGACTTGGGCTGGTGACCATGGTGCTGGCTATACGTTCCATGTAAGTGTTACATGTGCTACCATTCTATTAAATTTGGCCCTTTTTCCTTGTGAAAACAGAGGTTCCTTTTGGACAGGGATCAAAGCTCTTGGTTTATCTAGTTGTTCCCATATACAGACATACACACCTAGATTATACGTGAAAAGAAGGAGCTGGGAGGAAGAACCAAAGGACTTAACTTACCTTAGCACCTGACTTAAGGCTTAGAGGCCAGTTCAGATCATGTCATAAGTTTTTGGCCCTGATCCACATCGCTGATAGATTGTTTGATTGTTTGGGGCAGGATCTTATAGAAAAACAATGTTTAAGTAAAGAAATCTAGATTTAAGTTCTGTACCTTTCAATTAGTAGTTAGGTGATGCTAACTAAACACAGGTAGACACTGAACTTTACTCTGAGGATGATTATAAACAACACAACATAATGTAAAATAATATAATATAACATACCATATGTGAGACTTTATCAAAAGTTCTTTATAACTTGTATTAAGTTATTAAAGTATTAAATACAAATCAATTGTGAAAAAATGTCTTAGCTTACTAATTATAAAAAAGATAAATAATTGATGGGGCATAAAAAGAAACACTTGAAGTTGCAAATTATCATTGTGTCATTGTGATTGCCCCAAAAACAGATCAACAGCTTAAAGTTCATGCAGACAGTTCATTTTTATCAAATTCTTATCTGCTGGGTCATTCTTTATCTTCAATTTCAGCTTTTATATTAATGAAATCTGGATATTTCCCTGAAGAACAAAATCCATGTTTTACTGGGAAATAACATGGAGTAATGAAATGAAAATGGGCCAAACGGGAGTTAAGACCCCAACTGTCTCAAGTGCAAAAGAGTTAAAGCAAATGAGTTGAGGGGACAGAAGGGGGGCGGTCAATGCAGCACACACACTGCAGAGCACGGTACCCACCCAGAAGAGTGCCCATTAGCAAACTCACATATGTTTGCCATGAGGGGATGTGGGCCTAGTGAGGCCAGATTTTCTCATTTGCTAAGAAGAAGCAGATACTCAGGTGTGTTATAAAATGCAAAATTATAGGGGTGCCTGGGTGGCTCATTCAGTTAAGTGTCCAACTTTGGCTCAGGTCATGATCTCACAGTCCATGAGTTTCAAGCCCCACGTCAGGCTCTGTGCTGACTGCTCAGAGCCTGGAGCCTGCTTCAGAGTCTCTGTCTTCCTCTCTCTATGTCCCTCCCCCACTTGTGCTCTCTCTTTCACTCTCAAAAATAAATAAACATTAAAAAAAAAATTTAATGTTAAAATTATAAAATTTGGGGATAGAAGTGTGTTTTAAAAACCTCTGTGCTGGAGGCATAGACAGTTGTTTACAAATGCTTAACACACGTTTACAAACACTTCCCTGAGCTGGGTCTAGTCCACAAGGCTCCAGATTTGAACTACTGTGCTAAAAAATTGGATAAATCTTGCTTCAATCTCAGCTCTAAACTCACTAACCGAATGGCTTTGGTTAAGAAATTTAACCTCGCCAAGCTCCATTTTCCTCTTGCAAAGTGGGAAGAACAATGTCTCTGTTGTGAGGATTGCAAAAACGGACATGGATGAAAACAGTCTAGTAGATACAGAATAGGTACTCAAAGAATATTGCTGCTTTTCTTTTTGCGGATGACTTAGAGAAAATAAGTTGTTCTATTTTCTTCTTTTCATACTTGTTATACTCAGAGCATGTCAGATATCCTTGTTATTAAGAGGGTCAGGATTATCCCATCCATTGCTGGAATAAATTGTTTTACTTGAATTATAAATAAAATTGTAAATGATGGATGTCCCTAATTCTTGTAAAGAATAGAGACAAGTCAGCATCAAGTCTGAAAATTTTGCAGATTGACTCAAGGGAGAGTGCTTCTTTGCAAAATGACAATCTCCTAAACAAAATGCTTTTCCACTATTTCATCAGCTACTCTCTGTCATAAAGATCCTTTTGTTAGTCAAACAGCATTTAAGGACATCAAGAATGTAGTAAGTGATGATACCATATGAACTAAGAATGGATCAATTCTGCTTAGATTACAGCTAACAATACAGCCAAAGATCGATGTTTCAAAGCAAGACGATTATACAAAACAAATTTAGACAGTTAATGTTTTCCAACTATACAAATGTTATTGAAAGTTCAGTAAGAGATGACCAGTGACTGACTAGAAATATTAATCTTATCTCTTTACTACCTTCCAGGGGCCCAGGCTGAACCATTTAGGTTTGATTTCAAAAAGTAAAAACAACATGAAAAGAAAAAATATATAAAATCACATATTAAATGAGATGGGACAGTATGTGTAGTCAAACCTGTTCAGACAAGAGCATTAGTATGAATCAGGCATCTTTAAGCATACATTTAGAGATTGGGTTCATTCAAATCTATGGGGGATAAAAGCCTAACAGTCACACAGTGGTGAAGAAATCAATTTCCTTTATAGCAGGCTATTTTCCTTTTTCTTGTTTCAGAGCATAGCACTGCACCCTGTGGATTCCCAAATGTGGATAACCTACCTAAGAGAACAAGATGGAAAAAATGTTCCTTCTATGAAAAAGTAACTAGGGTAAGAGGTTCCTTGTTACTTCATTTTTTAAAAACTAGGGTTTATTTTTAATGATGGCCAATGTTTTAAGCATCTGGCTCAAAACACTGTAAATGTGAGAATTGCCTGGGTGGCATCTGGTTAAGCATCTTGGTTAAGCATCTGACTCTTGATTTTGGCTCAGATCATGATCTCACAGTTTCATGAGTTCAAGCCCCGTGTCCGGCTCTGAACTGACAGTGTAGAGCCTGCCTGAGATTCTCTCTCTCTCTGCCCCTCCCCTGCTCACCCTCTCTCTTTCTCAAAAATAAATAATAAATTAAAAATTTTTTTTAAAACACTATAAATTCTAAACTTTGTAGATGCTTTTATTCAATGAAGTGTTTTAAAAATAAAAGTAAATCATAATTCAAATGTTTTCCTTAATAAATCAAAATCATCTATTTTCTAAAATATAAAATTTATCTCATGGTTCAATACACTTAAATTCCTCGTCAAGAGACAAGAGAGACAAAGAATGAACCAGTGAGGTAAGAGTAATTCTTTCCCCTGGATCTAGGTAACTGGAGCAGAGCAGATGATGGAGAAACCCCAATAATTCCAGAGTACCCATCTTCATAATCTGAATTATCTAGGAAATTCATAAGAAAGCACATTTGGGATCTAGAGTATCTGCAAAACACCTAACTTCTTCTCTCTGTCTTGTCAGTGCCAATAAACAGAATTTTGAGAATTCTCATGAGAATTCAGGGTGTTCATTTTTGTACCACCTCCAGGTTGGTGATTGTTATATAAAAAATCGTCAGTTGTCTAATGGGTTTTTTGGTAGAATGACACCATGTCATGGATTTTAAAAAAATTTTTAATGTTTATTTATTTTTGAGAGACAGAGAGAGAGACAGAGCATGAGCAGGCGATGGGAAAAGAGAGAAGGAGACACAGAATCCAAAGCAGGCTCCAGGCTATGAGCTGTCAGCACAGAGCCTGATGTGGGGCTTGAACTCATCAGTAAGTTGATCTGATGTAATCAGATGTAAGATGTAAGATCATACGTGAGCTGAAGTCAGACACTCAACCAACTGAGACACCCACGCACCCCACCATATTGCGGATTTTTAAGAATGGTACTCATTTAAAGTATTTTTTTCTAGTTGTTTTCCTCAGTATGTTCTCATTTAAAAAAAAAAAGGCTTTTGTTCTGGAAAATATGTTCAAAGTAGGTATATCTGACTTATGAGTAGTTTATGGGAGACATAAAGTGGATCAGTAATGATTACAGAGTACGAGCTCAGTTTATTTTTGGAAGGTAACCTCTCTCCATGAAATGCTGCACAGGAAAGAACCAGATAAGGAATGCGGGAAAGAAACATTTGCTTGGTTTACATTTTCATTGTAGTTATACTGGTAGCATTTTCCAGGGGAATATTTCCAGTGTGGAACACAAGTCATGAGGAAAATATTACCCTTTTTCTTTGGCACATGCTCGCAAAGTTTTTTTAGAGTCCCAGTGATTTCAGCAAATTTCCTCCTTGAAAATAATACCAGGGACTTGTTTTCTGACAGAGATTGTCAACTAAACTTAGTCAGACTCTTGGTTTTCTAAGTATATTTTTGCTGCAGTAGGCTCCGGAATTTCAAGCACTGCAGTAAATGATCTTGATTTAGATGTCAAGCAAAGAAAGGGAACAAAGACTTCTACCTCCAGAATTTCCATGAAGGCAAGATGCCACCTTAATTTATCTTTTCAGTAAGGATATTACTTCCATTTCTGTTTAGTCTTCATTTCTGGATACAGATATGAAGGGATGATTTGTTTATGATTAGCGAATTTAGTAGAGTGGATTTCCAGAATAGCAAAATAGCTGAGTGTGGATCATGTAGTTTGATGCTAATAATAATTAAATTATTAATTTATTTTAATAAATTACAATGAATCCAAAGGTATTTGCCTACTGGTGTCATTATTTCTGACTTGCAATTCAGTTTTGAAAGGAAATAAAAGGAGCCACAGAAATGTTCACGGCTTTTCTTTTTGATGTCATAGCATGTAGTGAACAACTCTTAATTACAGATTTTTAAAGCATTGTGATTTATTGCCTTTAATAATTTGGTTTTCCTTTATCGAAACCTTAAAATCCTGAGAAAATCACAAATAAGAATACAATCCACTTTGTTTTTGCACCAAAATAAAAGAATGATAATCACAGCTATTCCACAATCTTTTTTTTAATGTTTATTTATTTTTGAGAGAGCGTGCATGTATGCGCACACGCAAATGGGAGAGGGGCAGAAAGTGAGAGGGACAGAGGATTTGAAGCCAGTTCCATGCTGACAGCAGAGAGCCTGATGTGAGTCTTGAACTCATGAACTGGGAGACCATGATCTGAGCTGGATGCTTAAACAACTGAGCTACCCAGGTGCCCCAACAGTTTCATTTTCTGCCCTCAGAGAACTTCAAATCTACTGAAGGGTATGGAAAACCAAGTAAGCAAATAAATAGCTCTGTAATTACAACTTTGATAAATGCTATGAAGGAAAACCACAGGGTACAGAGAACAGAAATATACTTAAGAAAATCTCTCCAAGGAGTTATATTTAAAGCTCAAACTTCAAGTATAAGGAGATTCCAACCATTCATATTTTAAAGAGCCAGATGACTCAGCTTTCATTTAAAAACCATAGTACAGGGGCACCTGGGTGGCTCAGTAGGTTAAGCAACCAACTCTCAGTTTTGGCTCAGGTCATGATCTCACAGTTTCATGAGTTTGAGCCCCACGTCAAGCTCTGTGCTAACAGTGTGGAGCCTGCTTGGGATTCTCTCTCTCCCTCTCCCTCTCCCCCCCCCCCACCCCTCCACCACTCATGCTATCTCTGCCTCTCTCAAAATAAATAAATAAAACTTTAAAAAAATTAAAAAAAAATAAAAACCATACACAGGTTTAAGAAATAGATGTCAAAAATATATCTCAGTTTAGTCTGAGAAGTCATGTGACAGCTAATATATGTTAAGTCTGCTTTCATAGAGCATTTGAGTTGGACAAAGAGGTTAAGACTGCAAGATGCCACTACCATACTGAGGAAAAAATGACAAAAACCTGAAAGAAATTTATTTTTTGTGTTGGCTTGTCTGCTTATGCATGTACATGATGATGTTTTTAGTGATTCAAAGATTTCATTGACTTGGACTTAAAACTCACTCATTATGAGCAGACAAGAGAAAACCGAGGTTAATTTAATACCCATTGTGAGGTGCAATGGCAGTCAGGGTAACAGAGCTCAGATTTCCTGAAAAAAAATAAATAAATAATGCTTGACTCACAGCTGCTGTAAATCAAGCAAGATCTACCTGTTTCATGACAAGTATTTGAAACAAAGCATACAGACCCTTGAGTGGGGAAAAAACAGCTTGAATCATCAGGGGAAAAAAAGCACACAGAGACTGGAAATTTAGTAGAGACATATTTTGTTGACATGAAAAGATGGTTACCTTGTAAGAACTACAAAACAATGCCTAGAGTATGGTCCCATTAATGAAATTGTATGTCTGAGTGTGTTTATAGTCGCATGTTTAAAAAAATCTAGAAGGAAATATTTCAAAATGCTAACAGTAATCATTTCTTGATGACAGGCTTATGGGTGATTTTCCTTTTATACATTTATATATTACCTTTTTTTGTTCCTTGCAATGAGGATATATTTTTTAAATGTGAAAAAAACCCTTTAAAAGATAAAATTTAATTATATTGGTGAATATTTATTTAAATTAGAATGTCTAGTGTGACAGATCTCACTTGTACTACAAGCTAATTAATTATAAAGGACATTCCCAAATGTGGAATGATAGTTCAAATGGCTTAATTTGCTCTTTGGCCACTGCTGAAGTACCAAATAGTCAGACACAAAGTATGTGCCTAGGGCATTGGCAAAGAAAGGAAGACACCAAAAAATCAGAATACTTTTGGAGAAAAGTACTAAATTTTTGGTATGTCACAAAAGTGTAAAAGTATTTGCCCAGGGAAAATATCAGAAAGCTGTTGAACTGATGTACACATTTTTATGATTTAATATCATTTTTAATTATAAGAACATGTACATGGAACGATGCTTAGGAAGTATAGGTGGGAGGTATGGCTAAGTGTTTTCAAGGTCCGAGGTCTATAGAAATCTTAATTTGGTCCTAAGCACAGAAATAAATTATGTTACTTCCCAAGCCGGATGTCACTAAAAATAAAAACAATAGTTAGCCATAAAATAAGGGCACATCAATCCAACAAAGTTCTGATTTTTCCCCAAACAAATCCAACTATGCTTTTCTAAAATATCAAGAATCCAGCTTTTCTCCAAAATAATTTTTGCATGCACCATTTTTTGAGGGGGAGGCTGATACCCTAAGCATACACTGAGTCTATTTGGCAATTCAATGTGATCAAAGAGCAAATCATGGCACCTGACATATTCAAATAAAAATTCAAATACAAATAGCCACATTTAATGCAGATTTACTATATTTGATATTTTAAAATTCTAATTAGCAAGATAATATGTTAAATGTTCTAACATGGCAGATGTGGGCTCATGGGATTTGATATCCAGGTCCAGTTAGACCATTTACCAAACCCAAACTTGGACAAGTCTAACTTCTCTGAGCCTGTTTCCACTTATTTAAAATAGCTATAATGATGGAGCACCTGGGTGGCTCAGTAAGTAGGTTTGGCTCAGGTCATGATCTTCAGATTTTCAGATAGAGCCCAGTGTGGGGCTTACTGTGGAGTGTGAAGCCTGCTTGGGATTCTCTCTCTCTCCCCCTCCCCTACTCATGCGCAGTCTCTCTCTCTCTCTCTCTCTCTCTCTCTCACACACACACACAAAATAAATACATAAACTTAAAAAAAAAACCATCTAAAATAGTTATAATGACACAGTTTTACCAGCAAGATAGAATGTGGGGGAATATTAGATGAAAAATAAAGAATGTAAAAAGACTTTGTGAACTACAAAAGATGATATTAATGTAAGGTGTAATGGTGGTACTTATTACAACTATATTCTTTCCACATCTATATATCTTATGTATATATCTGTATATCCTACAGAATATGTAGGATATTCTACATTGCTAGGATATGCAAATTTGTCCAGTCATTTAAGAGCTCTACAAATAGTTTGACTATATGATTAATTCCTCTTTTGTAAAAACACAGTTTTTACTTGGTAGAATAATAGTTGGGATATACAAACAGGAGGAATTTTGTAACTGACCTCTCACATTAACACTCAGGTATAAATCTGGTTTATTTATTTCAGGCAGAACAACAGATTCTTGAGTTATTTACGTTGAAACTTCCAAGATAAATTTGGTTTTCTTTTAGGTTGTAATCATGGAAAACAAATCATTAATCTTTTTACAAATCTATGAGAAATGTAGAAAATGGTTTTGACTTTTCAGACATTTACTAAGTCATCCTTTTGGAGTCTAGAAGCATGTACATAAAATTGAAATATGTTCTGAGGTCACTTGAAGAAATAGGGAACATCCTATTATAAAGTGAGGAATTAGATAATGTATGCTATGCTCCAACTAAAACAAATTTCTAGTCAAAATATTTAACATTCCAACATGATTGGCATTTACAAGACAGTGTTTGAGAAAAGGGTAATTAACAAAATTTGTATGTTGTTAAACAGCACATTTACACAATAACTTGCATGTATTTTTCAAATACTTTGTTCTGAAATCAACTTGATGGCTTTTGAATTATTTTGTATCTAGACCCACTCAACCGCATTTTAGTTTTCAAAATTAGCCATACAACAGGGAATAATTTTAATATGACTGTTAGATATCAGACTACACAAAGTTGCTGAGAAAAGACTCTTATGAAGAGGCCAATATTTAGTTCCATGCATCCTGACAAGATGACATATAAAATTTTCCAAGCAGATGGTCAATCGATTTAAAAATATACAGATTCTGTAATTTAGAAGCCCACTGCAAAATGGAGTCTTAATGTTATAGATCTCGAAGTACCAGATATTAAACAACTAAAGCACACTCTAAAATAGACAGTTTACTCTAGAAAAAGCCAGAGAAGTTCTTGACAAAGAATCTAGTCTACACTATCTGAAATAAGTGCATGTCTAGGTCAAACTTTTGGAGGTTTTGATGAAAGAAAGAATGCACGGTGTAATCTGGTTGCCCAGTTGACAACTCAACTTTGCTATCAGGAAGTTCTACATTGTCTATATATATATTTTTTAAGTTTATTGATTTATTTTGAAAGAGAGAGAACATGCAGGGGAGGAGCAGAGAGAAGGAGAGAGAGGATCCCCGATGTGGGGTTTGAACTCATGAACCTCGAGATCATGACCTGAGCCAAAACCAAGAGGTGGACGCTTAACGAACTGAGCCACCCAGGTGTGCCTCTACATTCTATATTTCTAATCTTCGTTCTTCCTGATGAAGCCCACTGACTAAATTTTAGGCTCCAAATAAACCCCAGCTCTTGTGAAGCAAATGATTGTCTTCTCTCAATTTTCTCTTCTCCAAATGAAATAATTCTAGTTTCCTTATCTTTTGTTAGAGAATTCCACTTGTAGTCCTTTAAACACACTTCATTTTTGTGTGGCCCTTCAGCAAAGGCCATATAATTGTCTCAAGCTGTGGGATCAAAAACTAGGTCTATGATTCCCATCAGGGTCTTACCACACAGGTGAAATGTGCTACTACTGATAGTCTGTTCTGTGTCCACGGCCTACAGTGATTGGCCTCTGCCCTAACTATACCAACTTCTCCTATAAAACCACAACCCAATGAAAACTCAACACAAAGGAAATAAAACAAAGCCCCAAGATAGCTGTTTTCATTGCATGAAACAGGGTCAACCAAAACATGTCTTAATTTCTTAAGCTTACTGTCGATATATCTGAAATTGTAATTTTTGGAAGTCGAAAGTTATTAAAAGATGTAGGATGCAGTGTGTTATAAGTATTTGATATGACATGCAGGACCAGTACCTCTTTCCTTGCTCTACTTTATTTAGCTGTTATAATTAGGCACACGATAGCATGACTTTACAGAGTTGTGAATCTACATAATATATGACATGCTGTGAGCGTATTAAATCCATTCTTCCACTAAATCTTCCTATATATAAACCAACTAGAATATTTATTCTCTGAAATTAAACTATAAACTTGATTCAAACACATGTAAAAATTTTAACTGAGGGGGCAGTGTGTAAAATAAAATGCAAGATTAAGACAAAAAATAATGTTACTTTACATTGCAAAAAAATGTTTGCACTGACAATGATATTGTTTGAGAAGAAATGGATGGATAAAACTAGTCCATATGATGAATGTAATACACTTTTACCTGCAAGGATTTTTCTGGCTTTAATTCAATGAGATCCATTATCCCGGGTAGGAATGGAGCCCTGTACCCTACTCATTTCAGGCATCTCCAGTCTCCTGAGCTGCCTTAAAGCCTTGACATAATAAAGGTCAAACAGATCCCAGTAAGCATTTGTAAACTACAACAGCCCCCCATTTCGGGCTACAAGCCACACATTCTCATGCTAAGCTTTGCCCACTCTCTTGTTTCATTTCATTGTATAAGCAGGCTAATTTGGAAATGGCTAAGGTACTTGGGAACACCTATATTTTCAAAACAATCCCACTTTCCTACTTAACCACCTAAATAAATAGACCCATAATACAACATTTGAGAGAACTGTAAAATGGTGCCTGGATACTGAAGGAATGAAGACCAAATAGCAAGCAGCCTTATCAAATAAAATGAATGCATTTCACCTTCCAGCTTGTCTGTGCTTCCCTGGGACACAAGGCACAAACATGAAGGGGATGGAGTGGAATTTTGAGAAAACTGATTTGTTTCAATATTCACTTGGCAAGATGCTGGACACAAAATAATACCACAAGCCACCTCCCTTTCCCATCATTGTAAATTCAGGGCTCTCAAGTCACCTCCCACAAACCCAATTAAAAATAAAGAAAAGAGGCAGGCTGTGAATTCGCATCTAGTGCTAAAATACAGAATTAAATGATAGGCATCTGTCCTAATTGGTCACAATGAAACTAAGGGACAATAACAAGAATAAATCTCACATTAATCCAAATGAAGCCAATGAATAATAATACAAACCAGAAGCATAGTTTCAAAAATGTGCAATTACTTCCAAGCATGCAAGGACATTTATAACCCATAAATATGATTGGAAAGCACAGTATGCATATAAATGTTTCCTAAATGCACTAGAAACATGTGTATATAAGATATGTATATCCATAGGATACACATTTGTATGTTCACAATCACATCTATCTACTAAAAATCAAACTCTATCCGGCAAATCGCTTCTCAACAGGAGTGCATTAGAATATGAAATGGAATGATAAATTCCAGGGCCACCTTTTCTTAGCGATGAAGGAAATAAGCAAAATCACCTTATAATTAGGCCGGGAAGCTCAGGAGGCACCAAATGGGTTTTTGAGGAAGGCCCAACCCTGTATGTGAGAGCTGCAAATTAAATGAGTCCTTTCAATAACACCCATTTCTTGTTAGGTCTTTTTCCACCCCTGATTCTGCTCCTAAGCTTGGAAGGAAAGGGACCAAGTGGCTCAGTCTGCATTCTGAGCCGGTTCAAGATAAAATCAGACCTTTTTTTTTTTTTTTTTTTTAAATACACAGCGGATGCTTTCTTACTTCTCTCTTCCTGGCAACCTTCCTCTCCCTCCATCTCCATCTCTGTCTCCACATCTTCCTCTCCTACTCTGAGGGAGTCATTGTTCAAGTGCTGGCCGCAAATGTACACACAGGTCCTTTAACAGGCAGCTACACCAAGAAGATAGCCCCACAGTCTCCTGCTTACCATGCTGAGACCCGGAGAAGCTGTTGAAAGGAGGGAGAGATGCAAACTGAATCCATTTTCCTTGTGACCGAGTCGGATGCAGCCTCCGAACCCAACATCAGCAGCTGCCGGTGGGATTTTTTTCCCTCGCTCTCTGGTTGGCGACGGGGCGAAGAGGAACCACCCTTCCAGCCTCACTAGAGCATCAGCAGTCGAGGCGACAGGAGCAGCGGCATCACCACTTGGCCTCCTCCCTCTCGGAGGATGGGGTGAGCTCAGAAGCAGCCAGGAACTTGCAGCAGACACCTCCTCTGGCTCCTCCTCTCCTGCCCCCTCCCCCAAGGCCCCACCCCTGCTGCGGTAGAGGCTGCCTGTCCTGGCAGCTGCTGGTTGTCATGGCAACGACCAATGGTGAGCCACCAGACTAAGGGGGAGGGGAGATGGGTGAAATGAGCTGCAGGGCTGGAGGGGAGTGAATTTGTGCTGCTGCCCTCTGGGATGCTCTGGGTCTCTCCTACCCTGGACTCTAGGTCTTTAAAAATGGGGCAAGGGTGCACAGGCAAAAGAGGAGAATAATTTGAATGTAATCGAAATCAAGGCTGAAACATACAAAATAGCTTAGCTATTTTTTGCACTTTCTAAGGTTTTCCAACAGAATGTATTAAAATTTGCCATCAGAAAAACATAACAAATGAAGAAAATCATATTGTGTAATCAGAGATTATAATTACTCCAAATATGTTTGTCCTTGATAGTATCTTTTACCCAATGTCACTCAAGGTTGTTAAAAAGCAAAGTAAGTGGCTGGACTTTGCAATAAAATAAGAGTCTGATTCCTTAGCACTACTCTCTGCTTGTTCTTCTCAAGTGAGTCACTTGGTCTCACTGTTTTTCCAGTTCTCTCTCTGAATAGGATTTGGAGGTATTTGGCACTCCCCTGTGGAAAAGAAAGTTGAAACAGAGGGAACAGAAATTTCTTGAGTAATCGTGGTTCTCAGTAACACCAACCAGTTGGTGGATAGTTCCAGGCCTTTATAATGTCAAACTCCTGGAGTGTTCAATTTCCTGCAGGAAATTTTATGCCATTTTCACAGATGCCACTTTCATAGATGCCCTTTTGGAGTTCCCAAGCCAGCTGGTAGTCAGGGTGGTAGGTAGAAAAAGGAAGTGAAATCAGCAGTGTTCCGAGTTCTTGGTGAGTTCTGTTTCTAACTATAAATTACAGATGATGCTAGTATCTATCTCATGCAGTCATGGCAAAGATTAATGAAATAATGCATTAAAAGCACTTGGCATGTAGTAAACATACAAACAAATGCTTACTAGTAGTAGTAGTTAGTAGTAGTACATCATAGCTGTCTCTTAATCCAAGGGATCAAGGAATAGCATGGCAAGTTCAGAGAAGGCAAAAAATTGAGAGAAAACAATACATGATAAATGTGATGGTGATGATGATAGCAAAGACAGAGAGCTCCTGAGAGATTAAAGGTTCTGTAAAATGTGACACCTGAGGATATTCTAAGTCTTTTTTTTTAAGTTTATTTATTTTGAGAGAGACAAAGCATGAGTCAGGGAGAGAGAGGGAGAGACAGAATCCCAAGCAGGCTCTGCACTGTCGGCACAGAGCCCTACTCAGTGAGATCATGACCTGAGCCAAAGTTAGATGCTCAACCCACAGAGCCACCCAGGTACACCCTAGCAAAACTGACTTGAAGATAGTTCACTGGTCAAGGAAAGGGGTGCACTCATCCTTAGTACTTGGCATCGCCTCTTGGTTCTCTGCAAAGGAGAAGCCTGCATCCTGCTCTGTGCACCTCGTGGCCCCTGCCTCGCCCACTAGCCCCTGAACAATCACACAGTCTGCACATAATTCTACATCAGCGTCATGTAAATGTAGTCGCGTAACAGAATGGAATGAGTTGTAATGGTCTTGCTTCTTTTTGTATTCTTCTCTGTATTTCACCTTCTGCTGTCTCCACAGAGGTACTCATGTAAGTAAGCAGGAAATAAGGGTTGTAGAATCTCAGGCGTGATGGGTGACAGAACCCTCCCCTCTGGCCTTGTGAGGAAGCATTTCATCTTTCACGCCAAAAGCTGACTTGATTGGGGAGAGTGAGTCCAATTTTTCTCCCTTCTCCCATCAACACAGGCAGAATCAAGGGGGGAAGAAAAAAGTGTTTGGTGCTCCCTGTGTGAATAATTTAATCATTCAAATGATCTTGCACTTTTTTGCCACATCCATGCAGCATTGTTATCATTATTTAATAATAGTTTTTTTAAAATATTTAATTGTTTACCATTTATTTTTATCTACTTTAATTATTTGTTACTTATTTTAAAATGAAATTTGTCTCTGGCTTCAGGAGAATATAAATAAAAATAAGCATGGTAAAGAGAATGTCCTCAGAGAAAGGAACCTGAATCAAAAAAATATATTTTGGGAGGCTAACACAGAGACTTCAACTTTATTTGTAATCATTTTATTTATTTATTTATTTTTAATTTTTTTTTTCAACGTTTTTTATTTATTTTTGGGACAGAGAGAGACAGAGCATGAACGGGGGAGGGGCAGAGAGAGAGGGAGACACAGAATCGGAAACAGGCTCCAGGCTCTGAGCCATCAGCCCAGAGCCTGACGCGGGCTCGAACTCACGGACCGCGAGATCGTGACCTGGCTGAAGTCGGACGCTTAACCGACTGCGCCACCCAGGCGCCCCTATTTGTAATCATTTTAAATGTTTAAAATTTCACTCCTTCTCTCCACTGCCATCTCCTTTCTTAGGATACTCTGTTTTTCCATGGTATTTGTCATCTTCTAACATACTATATTATTTATTTGTCCTTCTACATTTTTTGGTATCTGTTTCTCCCCACTAGAATGGAAGCTATAACGGGGCAGGGATTTTTTTTATTTTTTTTTTAATTTTTTTTTCAACGTTTTTTATTTATTTTTGGGACAGAGAGAGACAGAGCATGAACGGGGGAGGGGCAGAGAGAGAGGGAGACACAGAATCGGAAACAGGCTCCAGGCTCCGAGCCATCAGCCCAGAGCCTGACGCGGGGCTCGAACTCACGGACCGCGAGATCGTGACCTGGCTGAAGTCGGACGCTTAACCGACTGCGCCACCCAGGCGCCCCGGGGCAGGGATTTTTTATTTGCTTGTCTTTTTATTTGTGAACAGTCCCTGACCTATATTAGGTGTTCAATAAATGTTTGTTGAACAAATAAACCAGTAAATAAATAAAATATCAACAACTCCTGCACTAAATCATGGCTATAGAAGTTATTGTTATAACATTATTTCTCCAGTTATATATTTTTGATATTTCTCAAAATTAAAAACTAAGATAATTACACAAAATATCTTATCATAATGCATATTAGCATAATGTCTATCCGATGCATATTTTAAATATACATAGATATGAATATGGAACCGTTTGCTCATGCATATTCAAAGTCACCTAGCACATCGCCAGTAGTATGCATGGCATTCTTTGAGAAATACTGATTTTGTTCTAAGAATGTCTTCTCCAGGAGTACCAACAGTGAGCAGACTGTCTACCTCTTCTGGGACCTTTCCAATTTTGACTTCTGGATTCTATGAGATATCTGAAAAAAGCATAGGGTGTGGGTCTTGGCTCCAAAAGCGGCATTAAATTTTCAGGAGAAACCACAGCATAATGGGAGGAAGCTGCAAAGTGTAGGCTTTGAAGACCAACTTTTTGGATTGAATTCATGTTTCACCATTTGTTTTCTGAGTGACCTTGGGTAAGATGCTTCATTTCTGTGTGCCTCAGTTTCTTCATTGTAGGACATGAGAGCAGTATCTACTTCTTTGTGTTGTTTTGAAGATCAAAGTTATTACTGCAAAAAGCTAGTAAGTATCTGGCATGTAATAAATAACATAATATTTAGCTCATATCATTATAAATATCATTTTAAGTAACTATGGTTATGCATAGCATATTTTTCAAGATGTTTCCAAAATACTCAGATCACTCAGAGTTATTCTAAAAACTTTGTTATGGCTGCACACTGGTTTTCAGCAGACCATGAGGAATTCTGGAGATGTTTATCTCAGAGATAGGCCAATGTCTTCATTTCCCCCAAAAAGGGGAAAAAAGGGAAAAGGCACAGTAGGAAGTGACTGTTTATTCTTTGTCTACTCTGTAAGAGGTTATTAACATATTACGTATTTACAGAGAACATTAAACATAAGCAGTCAGGATCTTTCTGAGTTCATTAAGAATAAGGATAACATTCTGACCTCACTGCATATCCCTTATTAATACTATCAGTAATGGGCTGGCTCAGTAGGTAGAGCATGCGACTCTTGATCTCGAGGTTATAAGTTCCAGCCCCACATTGGGTGTAGAGATTACTTAAAAGAAAACAAAATCTTTAAAAAAAATACTACCAGTAAGCAAATATATTAAAAGAACCCTCCTGTGAACTCCATACTCCTATGGCCAACCATCTTGTGAATGCCTTCCTGCATAGCAGGTGGACACATTGGCCTTTGCTCAGCCTGTTCCACTAGCAGTGTCTTCCTTCCTCTAAGTCTTCAACCTTCATAATGTATCCATCACCTCCTTTGGGGAGTCTTCAATGATACCAGGATTAGCATTAGAAGTGAGGTTCCCTGGTGCAGCCACTCTGGAAAATATTATGGAGGTTCCTCAAAAAATTTTTAAAAAACCACCCTATGACCCAGCAATCGCACTACAAGGCATTTATCCAAGGGATACAGGTATGCTGTTTCAAAGGGGCATATGCACCCCAATGTTTATAGCAGCACTATAAACAATAGCCAAAGTATGGAAAGAGCCCATATATCCATCGATGGATGAATGGATAAAGAAGAGGTGAGTATTACTCGGCAATGGAGTATTACTCGGCAATCAAAAAGAATCAAATCTTTCCATTTGCAACTACGTGGATGGAGCTAGAGGGTATTATGCTAGGCAAAATTAGTCAGAGAAAGACAAATATATGAGGACTTTAAGACACAGAACAGATGAACACAAGGGAAGGGAAGCAAAAATAATATACAAATAGGGAGGGGGACAAAATATGAGAGACTCTTAAATGTGGAGAACAGAGGGTTACTGGAGGGGTTGTGGGAGTGGGGATGGGCTAAATGGGTAAGAGACATTAAGGAATCTACTTCTGAAATCATTGTTGTACTATATGCTAACTTGGATGTAAATTTAAAAATTAAATTAAATTTTAAAAAAGTGAGGTTCCTGTGGTTCCCTGTCATGTCTTTACTGCTGGCAAGTAGTTTCTTTGTCTTTCTTCCCTATTTGATTTTAAGCACTCTGAAGTCAGGGATATACTGTTCATTCATTAATGTATTGCTACATTAATCTAGCAAATATCTATTGCTAACTGTTCCTGTGTGCTGTTCAAAAACTAGGGATATAGCTGTGAATAAGGCAACATGAGTAGTCTTTTCATGGAGTTTATAGTCTAAAAGGAAAGAGAAACTACAAAATCAAATATAATTAAATTATGGGGAGGGCTACAATAGAGAAACATCTGAAGCTCTGATAGCTCATAAAGAGAGGATATAATCTAGTTTAGGAGCCCAAGGAAGGTATCACTGGAGGGATAATGGGGTAGGGTAGGGGCAGGTGGTTTCAGACAAAGGGAAGGAAATGTACACAGGTGCTGAGATGTGCAAGAACATGCGTGTTACTCACTTTTTACTCAGTCCTGGCTTCCCGCACAGTACCTGTGCACATTACACGCACTCAGATGTTTGCTGAAAGCATCTACCTCATTCCCCATCACCACTCACACACATAAGCACACAACTTCTTTCCTCCGTGTTTTTTTTTTTAATTTATTTGAGGATTTAGAGTCTGTCAATAGCTAAGGAGCCGACAGGCTGCATGGGATGAGAAGGAATGAAGGGAGGCCAAAAGGTTAACTGTTCTTACAGTAGAAAAAGAGGTGTCATGCTAACAGTGGCCACTGCTCCATTACAGATTTATTAAGTAAGGTTTACATGGTAACACAAACCTTTGCTCTGATATTGAAACGTGAAACAGTTTTTCCCTTTCAGGTCCTGGGCAGCTGTATATTACCCCATGGCCAACAGCACATGGGCTTAGGTTATCAGCAAATGAGGGACACCAAAGAAAAGAGAAAAGTTCCATTTCAGTGAACTTTTACAGAATTTTGCAATCAGAAAATCTACAAGTCAGTGTGTTTGATTTCAGAATATATGCAAGTTCTATTTTAATTTTGGTACAGTTTTTGCTTTTAGTTGTCTATTGGAGGCACCATAATTTTCGTAATTCTTACAGTGCTTAGTAACTCAAAACATCTTACTACATACAGCTCTAGGTGTAGAGAACATGAGCCACATAACACAATAAGCACATGCATCCCAGAGTGAACGTCATGATGGAGCTTAGAGTCTAATGGGTGGGGCAGCCAAAGAATAAGAAAACAAACCACAAAAATAATAGCAAATTTTCACAAGTGCTATGAAGCAATGAACCACTGAGAGGAATATAGGAATGGGGGTGGGGAAAGTGGGAATGACTCACTATGGAGGCGGCATTTAAACTGAGAAGTGAGGTATGGGTTATGGCAGTCATGTGGGAGCTGAGAAAAGAGAGGTTCACATGGAAGGATGAGCTCCGAGGAGAAAGAAAGCCAGGAATAAGAAATACTGCTGAAGGTCAGTATAGCTGGAAATGGTGAGCATGGCAGAAAGTAGCAAGAGAAGTTGGGAAGGTGGACAGGAACCAAATTACACAGCACCGTGTAGTAAAGGTAGTGAAGACCATTGAAGAGTTTAAATTTGGTTTAAAGCATTGTAGGGAAGGACCTCATAGTGGGCAAAAGTGGACGCCATTAGGGTGCTACAGACATCTAGGCTGCAGGTGATATTGGTTACATGAGGATGGTAGGAGTGCATATGAGAAGATTGGACTATTTTGAAAGAATACACTTTAAGGTGACACTGAGGACTTGCTGGTGGACTCACTTTTTACTTAATGTTGATACCCAGCACAGTATCTGGGGGTGAGGGACAGAGACGTACCACGATCGCTGCTGAGTAGACAGCCAACTCTTCCATTTCAAATGTCACACTGGCAAGGTTTAGTTTTTACCTTCTGTAGGAAGGAAAGGCTTCAGGGCTCTGACTCTGGCAAAGTGTGGGGAAACGTGAAGGGGTTTCAAAGAGCCCCATTTTCAGGGGCCTTTCCTCCCTCCCTCCCCAGGCCTAGTGCTCTGGAGAATTAGGCATTCACAACTGACTGGCACGATGGGCAAGTCACCAATGAGCTCACAGTGATGGAAGCAACTTGGCTGACAAAGGTAAATGAGGCCTGTAAGAATACCATGATTTTGATTCAGAAAATCCCAAGTCTGGACAAGTGGATTGCCAACAAGAAATGGCCTTCCTTGGTGGCTTAACCAGCTAAAGCATCTGACTCTTTATTTCCGCTGGGGTCACAATCCCAGGGTTGTGAGTTTGAGCCCCATGTCGGGCTCTTCACTGAGCGTGGAGCCCGCTTAAGATTCTCTCCCTCTCTCTCTCTCTCTCTCTCTCGCTCTGTCTCTCTCCACCACCCCCCGCACTCGTCCACTTGAGCGTGCTCTCTCTCTTTCTAAATAAAAAAATAAAAGAAAAGAGAAGAAATGAAAAGAAATGGCCTTCCTCTGCTCTGAGCCTCCTAAATATCTAAACCATATTCTCTCCCACAACTACTTTGGCTTCTTCCTGGGTTACAACCCCAAGTCCCTCTAACTGTGAGACCCTGTAACCATATCTTCTCTAGGCCTCAATGTCCTCATCTATGAAGCCAGGGTAGAAATTGCCTTTGCCTACTAAATGGACATCTAAATGAATTATGTTTAACCTTAGTACACTCCTGGCATGTAGACAGGTCTCAGTGACTTCTAGCTGTTCTGTTATAGTATGCCCACTCCCACATATGAACCTTTCTTATGAAAACCTACAGACCCAATTTCCTTACAGATTCTAAATTTAAAAAAACAAATGCCCCCCCCCACCTCAAGTGCCCCAAATTATTTTTTAGATACCTCAAACGACTGAGTGCTTATTTTCCTCTGATAGGTATCCCAGGTGCAGAGGGACTGAAAGGAGAAAAGGGCTGTTTACAAGCGGAGCTTACAGACTGCACGGTCTGTCTCATATTTATGAGCCAACTTTCTTTAAATATTTACATCCTGTATTTACATTTTATTACTATTCGATTTGTTTCCTACAGTTGATCTGAAGTGTGAAATTGGGAGCCTGGAGCTTGCTAACACTTCCATGTTAGAAAAATGCACAGTGAAGGAATTTGAGTTCTGTGGCTTCCCCCCACTCCCACACCAAGGACAAAAAAACCTTGTGAGGAGATCTTTGAGATGTCTGTGTCTGCCCAATGCCTCCTGAGGCACTCTTGCTTAACGTGCCCCTACCTCCAGCCATGGGTACAAGCTAAGGGGCCTTTCAAGCTGAGGAGCCAGAGACTCCCATTGTGGACAAAATGGGTTTGATTCTGAGTGGGGATGATGCAGGGAAGACAAAGTCATACCCAGAAGTGGGGAGCTCAATTTCAGCAAAGCAACTTTCTTCCTTTTAACTCTTTTAAGCCTCTTTTATCTTAATTCTGAATTCCTTCACTTTTCTCAGCATCCTTTTCTCCTTATAATAAATTTCTCAGTCCTTAACAAAACCCCAAACCATCTCTCAAATAAATCTAAAACGCTGAACTCTTGTTGAAGTATAACTTTCAATATGATAAAATTGGGACCCTCAGGCAAATGCAGAATGTACACATCAATGATTTTATTTTAATTAACTAATTAATCAGAGGGCCTGTAAGATGTGAAAACTGGCCCAAAGAGCATTGGAAAAGCTAGATACTTATAGGTGAAATACAAAAGAGAGGACAAGAGAGGTTACACAGTCTTATTTGAACTTCAAGCCTTGAGATACAAATTTATACACAGGATTAATCTTTATGACCCTGAATAAACTATGCTTCTGGGGGATCTTTTGTAGGTCATACTAGCCAGCCCTTGTACCACCTGAATCAACAGATGAAATGAATATTAATCTTTTCTCTTGTTCCTGGGAGAGACCTCACACAGGATGTTCAGGGCACAGTGGTCTGATACTGAAGTCAAAGAAATGGAATTTCATACCCTTTCCCCTAACCCTTCTTGGTCTTGCCAGATTATTTTTTAACCTATCGACTGGATCCCAACATGCCAAGGACAACAAAACCTCTTAAGGAAATCTTCGAGATGTCTTGTGTCTGCTCACTGCTTCCTCCTGGCAAAGTTAAATTTGGGGGTTCTCATTTCATACAATGTCTTCATCTCTCACATATTCCTCCCATTTTACAACTATATTTATGGCAGAGAGATAAGTAACTAAAAGTACAGGATAAAAAAAGGAGAATGGATGAAAGCAATGTTTGCAGGTGGAACGTGGCACTGGGCCTTACATCAGTCTGGATGCAGTCACACTGGGGGACAGTGTGGGGTGGGGGAGGTGTCAGCTCTTCCGTGTTCTGCGTGGAAACTGAAAGATCCATCCTACTCAACACTTCCACACACTGGGGCCCAAGCAGTCTTGCTTTGCCAACTCTTCTAAAAAGAAGGCAGGGAGAATTGTTCTATCCTCACTAAAAGAGCTTTACATGGAGAGAAAACAGCTTTCTCCTTCCCTAAAAAGGGCATAAGGTAGAGGCGTGAGTGAATTCCCCTCTCTTTGAAAGGGACTGCTAAGCCTGTCTGCCTGACAAGGATCGAAGGCATCGGCAGGGAGGGTGAACTGGTCCACCACTGCACCACAGTGGAGATGAGGACTTGTGCAGAGAGCGGTGGGGAACACAGAGGACCACATGTTACAAGCATCCAGAAGCAGCACGGTCTGTATGCTTAGTGACACCGATGAAAGACCTGGTCGTGAGAAACAAAGACCAGAGCTGCAGCACTGATTCTTGAGCTCATATAATAATCCTCTCGGAGACTTACAGAGAAATAATGAAAGAGCAGATGTGGAGGGCTTAGGCAGTATATTTGGCGGGAATGCCTTTCAGTGTGAGTAGGTCAGGGCTTATTCATTCACCCAGGCAACTCAGAGTTCAGGATATCTTGATTATACAACATGTAGGCATTTTAAGGTTTCATCTCCAATCCCTCCTATCTTCCTTGCAGTCAGATAAATTGAGACTGAGCTACAGACATGCAGAGCAGCAACCATGTACATGCCCATCATTTGTCTGATTTTTTATGTGTCCTTGCCTCCACATTATAGTGCATTAGGACAGGGGTAGAAAAATACAGACTCTTACTCATAGAAGTTGCTCATGCCCAAACCATCTATTCATTTCACTGTTTGTCTCTATAAAAAAAGAACTTTTGGGGTGCCTGGGTGGCTCAGTCGGTTGAGCATCCAACTTTGGCTCAGGTCATGATCTCACAGTTCGTGAGTTCAAGCCCCGTGTCAGGCTCTGTGCTGACAGCTCAGAGCCTGGAGCCTGCTTCAGATTCTGTGTCCCCCTCTCTCTCTGCCCCACCCCTGCTTGTGCTCTCTGTCTTTCAAAAATGAATAAACATAAAAAATTTTTAATAAAAAAAAAAAGAATTTCTTGAGGGCACAGGAAGAAGAGAATTTATGCTTTGTGAGTTTCCCTTGATTTGTCGAATGTTGTCTGGTGGAGACCTTCACAGCCCAGAGTCACAATGAGAAATCAAGCCTAGAAAAAGGACTTCATGCCTCTCCTTGTGTTCAATTTAACTGTAAATTCTGTGGACCTCACTTCTCTAGTGACCCTTCAAATGGAAGCTCCTCTTAGAAAGCCTAACACGATGTGTCCACAGTTCCCTACAGAGTAATGATAGCTGCTTCTGGGCAATGCAGACAGTCAATGGATTTTACACCTCAGAGGTCCCTTTGGGGGTCACTTACATCACCCCAACTCAAAAGCAGACTTAGATTTTACATTAATATTATCATTAATGGGGCCAAACCCTTTTCCTGAGTTTTGAGTGCTTTCAATATGAGAGCAGAGTACCAGTGGTAGAATTCAAGACTGTACTATTGTTAGACCATCCTCATATCTTGTGAAAGGGCTTATGTGTAAGAATGCCATGAAGAGTGAATTTAACATTCCCTTTCAGGCTACTGTACTGTCCGGAATGAGGCTTTGAAAGTCATTATATAAAAAGAAAATTAACACTGAGTGAGAAAAAATGTCCTTTCTATATCTCCAAACAGCTCAATGTTCCAACCCTTCTTTATTTTATCTATAGTCACTGAGTAACTGAAGACCCAGACAGGAGGAACAGATCACATTGCTTCAGTATTATTTTGCCTAGATTCCCAGTAAGCTGTAATCTGCTGTAAATACAAGAGCAAAAGGAGATGTGGCATACTGAGCTTCAGGGAAATTCCTTGGTAACTCTTAAGATTTGTCTAGCCTTCATAATTGAGAGTAGATCTTTATTCTTTCTTTTGACACAGTGGAATGGCTAATGACTATCTGGTTTTAATACCTAATTACTGGGATTAGAACACCCACTGTGAATCAGAAGGGATGAGGCTCCTAATATTTTCTCTGCTTTTCCTACCATTTTTATTTTGGCCCTACAACATAATAGTATGAAGATGTCAAAAAGGAAGAGCAAAATGTTTTATATCATGAAATGTCCTAATTTCGCAGAATTTTCTGGAAAATGACCCAGGTCTGACTTTATGTAAATATCTGTATGGATATATTATAGACCAAGTATAGGTTTGTTTCATATATCTTCCCTGAAAGGGAAGCCTTCATGTCCCAGACCTCAGTATGGCATATCACACCAGAAAGAATATTTTATGCCTAGTCTACATTAGACTAAGTCAAAGGCCTGGCCATTTATAGGTCATGATGACAATCATTTCTATTTCTTGAAGTAAAGGCTGGAATGAGTATTAAATTTAGTTTCTGAGCCTTGGTTCCTCAGATCAACCTGGGTAAGTCTCTATAATCAGGATTTTAGAAGCAAATGGTATGAGACCAAGAATAAAAAGCTGCATACTTTGGCTACAAATATCTCCTTGGCTCCCCAAATTTCTTTAATCTAAGTTTCAGTTGATATATCACCAAACAGGAGTGACTAGGTGGCTCAGTCATTTAAGCATCTAACTCTTGATTTTGGCTCAGGTCATGATCTCACAGTTCGTGAGATTGAGCCCAGGTTGGGCTCAAGCTCAGAGTGAAGCCTGCTTGCGATTCTCTCTCTCCCTCTCTCTCTCAAAATAAATAAATAAGCGTTAAATATACATGATATATATGAATATATATATGAACATATCTATATATAATCTAATAATTGTTTGCTTCATTCACTGTCTTCAATCCTTTTCCATTCCTTCTTCCATTCTGCACCTTATTCTCAGGTCAGAAAGATTCATGTATAAAATGGAGGATGAGAAGATGAATGATTGAGATTCCAAGTACAATTCCAAGCACAATTCCAAGTACATGATATGGCAATTTCTTAGTCCAGAGCTTGGAGACCAGACTTCAAGAGGAGCCCTGATATTGTTTCTCTCCTTTTCTTTCAAGACACATCCGAGTGATGAGTCACCAACATTCCTAGTGTCCTCGTAGTGAGGGTATTTTCCCTCCACCTTCACCCTTCAATAGAGAATAGAGAATAGGGACCCCAAGACTGTTATCAAGATCCATGCAAGATCCTCAGTCTTTGTAGTTGTGCATGGAAGCTGCAGTTGGAAACCAGAACTGGACCTTTCCCTCCCCAGTGAAAAACCTTCTTCAGTGAAACACATCTTGCTTCACTCTTCCTCCAGTCTTGGCTTGATTACAAATTCATCAGTGGAACACTGAATTTCATCCTTCCCAGGACTATCCCCAGAACTTGTTCAGTCTAACCAGAAAGACCAGGATCTTTTCACTCAGGCTTTCTGGCAAGACCTCATATGAACTATGGGGCAGCTGTGGATCTATCCTGTGTCCTGGTTTTCACACATACACTCTGTGAGCAAATCTGCCATGGCAGAATCAAGTGCAACAGAACTTCATGCTAACTCTTTTATCCTATTTTTCCTTTAATTTTTTAAAAATGTTTATTTATTTTTGAGAGAGAGACAGAGTGTGAGCGGGGGAGGGGCAGAGAGAGAGGGAGTCACAGACTCTGACAGGCTCCAGCGTCCGAGCTGTCAGCACAGAGCCCAAAGCAGGGCTCAAACCCTTGAACCAAGAGATCATTATCTAAGCTGAAGTTGGACACTTAACCAACTGAGCAACCCAGGTGCCCCAATCTCCTTTTGGATGTTCTGTACTATGGCCAAGAATCTTAGCACTTAGCCCTGACGGCAGGCAAAGAGGAGTAATGCTTTATGTCATTTACTCATCTCCCCAATATTCCTTTCTACTCTTATCTTTGTTTTACTGTGTAGCCTTTAAAGCCAAAAGGGAGGATTTTTTTTTCCACTGAGGTGCTCCTAAGGACTCCAGAATTAGTGGGAGTCTTAATAATCCAATATCAGGAAAAACCTTCCAGACAGGGCTTCATGAACCTCCTGTAATTTGTGCTCTGATTTATGTTGGCCCTTCTTATGTCTCCCATATACAAGGGGGTAGGTAGACACAGATTACTGGGAAATACCTATCTTGTCTTGTAATGAAAGCTGGAGGCACAACTTGAGTCATAGATGGTCACACTGAGGGGAGTCCTTGGGAGACATCTGACCCCCATGTTTACAGGTTAGGACACAGCATACATGTTTTTTAAAGATTTTACTTTTAAGTAATCTCTGCACGCAATGTGGGGCTTGAACTCACAACCCCAAGATCAAGAGTCACATGCTCCACCAAATGACCCAGCCAGCTGCCCCCACAGTATATACACTTTTAAGTGGCATGGTGACCACTGCCACTTCCTAGATTTGTGTGAGTCTGGCCTTTATGACCAGAACAGACCATTAGAAACTGTCTTATAAAATCAAGTTATTGTAGGGGCACCTGGGTGGCTCGGTTGGTTAAGCATCCAACTCCTGATCTCAGCTCAGGTCTTGATCTCAAGGTCATGAGTTCAAGCCCCACATTGTCATGGAGACTACTTAAAAACAATAAAATCAGATTATTACAAAAACAGCTTCTGTTGATGAAGTTGTGGTGAAATAGATGCTCTCATAGATTGCTTGTGTGAATACAAATTGGTAGTGAGATGAGGGGGGAGAGAGAGAGAGAAATACAGTAGCTCCGTCCACTGAGAGGGCCTAGCAGCAATGACACACCAGTATCCAGATCATGGTTTCTAAATATCATGCTTCATTAAAAGAAAAGAAGCCAGGTATCCTTGAGGAAGTGGCTGATTCTGGGGCTGGAGCAGTCAAGTACAAGATGAGCCTGGAACATCTTGCCACATCAGAAAGTAATGAAGTACTCAAAGAATGATGGGACACTTCAAAAGTCAAAGCAGACAATTTGAAAGGTCTGCCATTAGCAAAATATGGGAAAGTTAGAGCATAAACAAGAATAATGGCAGTAAGAAGATATTATCCATAGAAAAAAACTGCAATGCATGAGTCCACACTGTTATAAATAAATAAATAAAGTGGAATAAATGGGGAAAAGAGAAAACTCTTTCTTACAGTAAAATGTCAACTAATAAATATAAAAGGAATGATCGATCCATCATTTGGCAAATCGTCATTTGGCAAACATCATAACAGTATGTTTAAGCATACCCAGTTCATGGACCCTAAAACTAGTAAGTGGAAGTTTGATGGGGAAGAGCAAATTTACAGTCTCAAACTATCTCCCCACAAGGTCCCTATTAATCCCAGAAGGAAAAATTGTAACTTTGCAGTGAAGAAGGCTAAGCTGATTCACATCTCCTTAATCAAGTGATTACAGTTAAAAGCCCCAAGAGGAGAACAAATAGAAATCATGTGCCTCTTTAACATGATGCACTGAAAAGTACACAGCATCACTTCTGAAGGTATTTCTGCCCAAATACAATATATATCAATTCTAACCCACGAGGAAACAGCAGACAAACCCAAATTGAGAGACATTCTACATAACAACTGACTTGCCCTCTTCAAAAATGTCAAGGTAATAGACAAATAGAACTGAGAAAACCTTCTAGATTAAAGACCAGAGACACAATTATTAAATGCTGTGGAATCTTGGAATGAATCCTGGAGAACCAAAACAAAATAAAGCAATTTGCCATAAAGAACATTAATGGAATAAGTGGCAATATCTGAATGAGGTATATAGATTAGAGAGAATTATATTAATGCTAATTTCCCGATTTTGATAACTGAACTCTTGTTATGAAGAAAATGGTTTTTATTTTTAGGAAATATGCACAGAAGTATTTAGGGGAAAGAACATGATGTCTGGAACTTATCTCTGTAAGTTTTCTCTTTTTCCTCCCCCTCTTGCTCCTCTGATTCTTTCTATCCTTCTCCTCTCCCCTCCCCATTCTCCTCCTCCCAGTGATGCTGGAGTGATGCTCACA
This sequence comes from Panthera uncia, assembly GCF_023721935.1. Lineage (NCBI taxonomy): Eukaryota > Metazoa > Chordata > Mammalia > Carnivora > Felidae > Panthera > Panthera uncia. The sequence continues at coordinate 39,267,627 of NW_026057577.1, forward strand.
GGAACCTCAAGTACACAGGATGCAAATGAAAAAGAACAAATCCCTTTTTCCTCCTACAGTCTGCTAGTCTTCCTTCAGCACCTCCAATTGGCAGAGTTGGCTGTTTGGTCAAGAAGCAATGGGGTTTGCATTGTCCCAGCTCTAATATCACAAATCAAAGTACTGAAGGGTTAAGACAAGGTGTGACAGACAGTGCTTCCTTGTCTCCTAACCCTTCAGAGCTCAGGGAGGGGTCTTCATAACTTACACTTCACCGTAAGAGACTCAGCCTTAGAGGGGTAGCTTCATGTTGCTTCTTCAGTAGATAGAACTCTGATCCACGAGTGCTTAAAATTCCTAGTGTGATTTCTTAACAGGGGCACTTTCATCCCATAGGAAGTGAGCTATATGTTCAATTGACTCTTGTGGCGCAAAGTTGCTATAAAATTTAAAATTCTCAGCAAGTCTTTCACAGCACTAATGTTAGGACTTTATGTAAGAATCAAGTATTATAAGCCCCTTCTCCAGGGAAGACTGTTTAGAAATCATCTACCTCATTCCTCCAGATTTTATTAGATGTAAGATCCTTCCATTGCATATTGAGTGTCTCTCCCTCACAATAGCATAACCAGATCTCTCTAAATTTGACCCTCAGGGCTGAGATGTTTACTTGTTATTTTTAATAGATTATACCTTCTAGAAGAACATCATCAATTTGCGGATCAGTGAACTGTGTGGTATGCTCTGCTTAATACCAAAGAATTGGGGGTGGTACAGTTTGGGAACAAATTCAGCAATACAGAATTGGGAGAAATAAAGCCAATTCACATTGCATCTTCTGTTGTGTTCCCTAATTTCCCAAGGATTCTTTCCCCAGTGTCTCAAGCCCTGAGATGTAGAGGAGACAGACAAGAAAGAACAGGATTCTGTGCCTCAGGTAATGTCCGTATTCCTTGAGACTCTTGTCTACTTTACAGTCATCCTTAATGGAAGAGAAATGCAGTCAGGAGACATCAGGGGGAAGGGAATGCTTCTTGCAACCTCCGCTAAGCCTGTGAGATCTTTCTAGAAGGAGTCTTCATGACCCAGTTCTTAGCATGAGAGACCCAGTCTGCAAAGAATAGTTTAAGAAGTTATATATGTGCAGGTTTTCTGTTGCTCAATTCAAAGAAAGTAAATTATCCCCTCAGAGTCTGATTCTCATACTCCATCATTGTGGTTGTCTTTTCCTGCCAGATTTTCATTCAGGTTTCTTTACTGTACAGTGGGTAGCCATGACAAGGCAGAGTCTCCGAAGTTAGACAGGGACACTTGAGATTATTTAATTCTACCCCTTCCTCCCAGATGGGCTAGATTTAACTCTCTAGAATGAACACAAAGTCTTTTCCAATGAAAACCTTGGAAATGTTTTAATAGAGTGATGGGAAGAGATGAACTGAATGTAGGAGAAATGAAGATTCATAGTCTTATACTAAACTATTCTGCACTCTCCCAGACTACTTCATTCTGGCTGAAGTCCTGCATCCTAGTGAACAATGAAGGACAAGAAAAGGATCATTTTCATATCCCAGAGTTTCCTATGCTTTAGCTTCACAGAAAAGGTACACATATAGTCCTGAGAAGATGCCAATAAAGGATGGTTTCATACAGCTTTTTCATATTCCCCAACAGCTGTCTAAGAAGGGTATTTGTAGGCCAGGTTAAAAAAAAAAAAATTCTGGAAGGAAGACTTTATCTTCTGTCACCCACAAATATATGAGCTCCCTAGGGACTCTGTTCTATTGTCCCTTCTAAGGGTCTTAACTCCTGGATAGTTCCTATAGGTCACAGCCTAGTGTGGGCAACAAATCAACTCAAGTAGAATCAGCAGGAATGTGGTTTTCTGTGTACCTCCAGTGCATACTCCCAATTCTCCCATGGCTCTTAGTCTCAGCATGGATGGAGTCATGGAGAAGTATAACAGAAGGCTGGGTTTTATTTCAGACCCTTTTACTCTGTTATTTCTGCCCTTCTTTTGTGGTAGGGATCTGATATAGGTTGGCCTAAGAGAAAAAGCAAAGGAAAAGCCTCATAAAGCCAGTTAGGAGTTCCCCATCACTGTTGGGTGTTGTCTGTGAGACCCAAAGCCAATCTGAGAAACCAGGGCAGATGGAGGGACTTGAGTCCAATGGGACGCTCATTTCTATGCCCCTCTCTACTAATGTCCCTGGTGTTCCTTCAAGGAATGATCTTCTAGTTCTTTCTTTATTTTTTGTTAAAAGAAGTCTCTAAGTCCACCATGGAGCTTGAACTCACAACCCCTAGATCAAGGGTCACACGTTCTACCAACTGAGCCAGCTAGGGACACCCTGCTAGTTATTTCTTCATTAATTCAGGGAGGGCTTACTAAGTGTCAGGCAACTGACATAAAATACATAAGATATAAAACAAAACAAACAACACACACCTAAAACTCAAGCTGAATCCCCAGAATCAGTGGCAGTCAGTGGTTATCTTTTTTCCTCGAAGTCTTAACAATGAAACCACTTGACACAGCACTTGCTCCTGAGGCTGGAGTTAAGGCTTCTCCCCAGAGGTGATTTGTAACAGTCCTTTGGGCCTCCACCTCCCAGCAGTCCTAGATCAATCAAATGTCCCCCTCCAAAGAACTTCCCTGAATAGACTTCCTGCATTAAGGAGAATACCTGAGAAGCTGACACTGAAAACATGTTTAAGTTTCATTTCCTTCTGTTCTTCCTCTCTTAGAAAACTAACATTTCACAATACATCGCTGAATCCAGATTTTTATAACTCACTTAATTTCTATCATGACAAGTTATGCCTTGCCCTTTCTCTCCTTTTCCTTGGCCCCTAATACTCTAGCTCACATCTTCATTACCTTTGAGACGCATCATAAACACGATTCCCATCTCGATCCCCGGTGAACTATCTAGATTTGACTCTGTGCTCCAAGTGGAGTTACCATTTCCCCAAGAATTTCTATCAGAGTTCTTGGTTGTGCTCTGGGATATACTCCATCTACACTGAAATCACAAAATGTGTAATCAGTAGGTGCCCCTATAGGCATCAATTGTCCCCTCCTGTGCCCAAATATGGAGGTGCTTGAGAGCTTTGCATGGGACGATCTTGCTAAAACCAGCCCAGGTTTTTGGTATCATCAGGAAAGATTTCTTTTCTTTGCCTCAGAAGGCTCTGGAATAAACAGGGCCCTACATGCCAATGAAAGTCCCTCTCCTTCAGAGTTTCTTTCCTCTAATTTGTTGACTTTTGCAAAATGATAAAGCCAGCCAGTAAGAGACTGAATAAAGAAAATGCACACTTAGTTTAGAGCAAATGAGTAAAGCAGGAGCTACAAGAGGTAGGAAATGAAACATAAGCTCTGTATCTTCCATTGGACTCCGGAGATCTTGCAGCCATGGCTCTCACATGATAGGAGGGCTCAGTTGAGCTGAATGGCTGGGGGATTTTCTTACCCCTGTACCTGGTCTGGTAACAATTTTCATTGTTGACCAATTTTATGATGTAATTACTTCTCAAGGAAGTATAGTTCAAAGGTCCTATACAGCCTGCTTTTGGAGGAATTTAAAAAAGCTAGACTCTGCTTCTTCCATCCTTCCCTCAGACAAATCTCACTGTTTGGGCACTGATGTGATGCTCTGCCCATCCTTGCTAAAAGGAAGTATCTCAAGTATGGTACAGGAAAGAGCATCAGGAGTATGTTCTCTGGAATGGGAGAGAGTTCCCTGAAATCAGGCATTTGGGAAAGTAGCTCCTCCCCCTCCCCCATGAAAAGGACAGTGAAAACAAGACTGATCAGATAGTCAAGGTAAGCAAATGTGGCAACAACAAGTGGAACATGAAGGCAGATTTACTGGAGGATCCAGAAAATCGTACAGAACACACTACACCAAGCTGTAGAAAGAAGTCTTTTAGTCAGAATCTCCTGTTCATTTCTATAATACTCTTTTGAGAATCAGTATTTCTGATCTCAAAAATTCTCCTATGTCTCCATATACAGATCATCCTTGGTATAAGGGCTGAAAGTTGGTAATTTTGTATTTACCCAATGACTTTTTAAAATACCAGGGTTTTTTTTGTTTGTTTGTTTATTAGAGAGCTAGTGAGCGGTGAAGGGCAGAGTGGGAGGGAGACAGAATCTTTTTTAAAAAAATATTTTTAATGTTTATTAGTTTTGAGAGACATAGAGTGTGTAAGCAGGAGATGGGCAAAGAGAGAGGGAGAGACAGAATCTGAAGCAGGTTCCAGGCTCTGAGCTGTCAGCACAGAACCTGACACAGGGCTTGAACCCACAAACGGCAAGATCATGACATGAGTTGAAGTCGGATGCTTAACTAACTGAGCCACCCAGGCAGCCCAAGAGAAAATCTTAAGCAGGTTTCCATGCTCAGTGCAGAGCCTGATGCGGGGCTTGATCCCATGACCCCGAGATCACGACCTGAGCCAAAATCAAGAGTCAAGACACTCAACCGACTAAGCCATCCAAGGGCTCCTAAAATACCAGTTTTTATATTGAAAATTGACTCATTTGTGGTCTAGTATTAATACTCCTAATATTAAAATATAGGAGGCCACTTAAATAGCTCTCTTTTATTTCAAATATACTTTTCAAAATATAAAGCTGGAAAAAATATTTTCCATCGACTACATATCGAGAGACACAGCACAGTGAATGTAGGCTCCTTTGGGTATGTATAGTGAAATGCAAACCTTGGCTCATCAATCATCCTTTCCCAGTGGCTTTAAAAATGCAGTGCTCTTTCTTAGGGGAAGTGACTATATCCCAGTTTTCCTGAAATATCAATTAAAAACAGCCTCTTGTTTGCAGCAAGGAGGATGTGCCTATTTAAATTAAGCTGTTCTGGAGACAGATGGACATGTCTTTAACCTGGCCTGCCTGGGGCAATCGATATATCCAGCCATAAATGTTGAGAAAACAGCAGGTTAAACAGTAAGATAAGATTTAGAAACTGGGTCAGGTGAGTACCTAAGTTAACCTGAAATTGGCAAAGAAAATTGGAGAGTTTAGTTGGGATGGAGGGAGGGAAACACTAAAAATGGCCTTGATATGGATATCATATGGGTATGATCTGAGCCCTGGGAAATCCTACCCTAATGTTTGACTTGGTTTTGCTTTGTCCCTTTCCTTACCCTTTCTGGCCAGTCTTGTTCTCAGTGCCCCTTACATCTATGGTTTTCCTTCTCTCACACTTTCAAGTGTTCTTTCCCAGTTCAGGGAGAACAGCTGATCCTAGCAAATCTTGCCCACTTGAAGCTAATTTCAAGCAATTATCTTGAAGTCAGTTTAACTGGTTTCAGGAATGTAGAGGCGTCATGGGGAGAAACTGAAGTATACACACCTCTCCTTCGTTTCCAACGGGAATTAGACAAGTGGTGATTTGGTGAGTGTCAAAGAGTAGAAATCAAAAGTCGAGGAAGATAGACACAGATGTTTCTATCTGTTGCCCAACCCTTTGTTTTCCTTTTCAGGGAATGAGAAACAAGTGACTCCTGAAATCTACTTCTTTCCGAAAGGATGCATGGAAAATTACACATAACCTCATTGGCTGGCATCAGGGCCATGCTGGGCATCATAAGGAGCACCAAGTCTTCACACACGGGTTTTCTGGGTCCTAAAAGAAACTTCACGTCAGACAATACAGTCTAGAGAAAGCAAGTGCTGCCTGAGTGTTAGGGGCCTTTGCTCTCTGTCCCAGCCTTGGTCTCTGCCTGCCCCAGTGACACTCAGAATATTTCACACAAATTCCTTAAAATAGGCCAAATTTAACGTCTTCTCTCTTTTAAAACTTACGTCATTGATACCGGTTTGAGTGAAAATACTTTTTATTTTTGTTTGATTAAAAGTATTTCATATCATGTAAGTAACCTCTGGCCTTTGACTATTTGAATGTCTGAGAGGAAAACTGTCTAGCTTTCCAAAATCATAATTAATAAGCCTCCTTCCTAGTTAGGTGGGCAAAATACCCCTTTTAGTTCTCAGAGATGATGGGTGGAGATGATATGCTTCACTGTCTTGCAAGAGAACTCTAGCTAAACATGGTAAAAATAGTTGAAGGCAAGATCAGAGGAAGGTAGAAATGAGAGAGGTAAGGGCATCAGTTACACTGGGGCAGGATTTGAAGAAGTTTGGTTGTAGGGGCATGAAATAAGTGAAAAATGTAGCACAGGGATGTCTTTGAGAACAGTGATAATCTTTTCTTTGCAGACAATCTGCCCTGATCCTTAGGTATGTTTCCCCATGCCTTCCATGTTTCTCTCTTCTGACATCTAAGAAGCCTTGTTCTCACTGCCTTCTACACAGAAGGCTAGGGGCCAATGGGCATCCTCTGTCCCTCGACTTGTCTCCTTTGATGGCTGTGCTTTCTTGTTCCATGGACAGTGGCCCTTTCTCCTGTCAGACGATGTTCAGAATTTTACCTATTGAACAGAAGAAGTAGCTCATCCAGGAATCCTCCAGGCTTAGCACATTTTGCTTGATTTTGCCTGTGATCAGCAGCAGTCTCATGGAGGAGCCTGGGGAGGCTGTGTCTGGGCACTTATGCCTTTGGACTTACAAGAGGCTACCCATTAGCAGTAGCTGTCAGGGGAACAAGTAGGGGTAGAGGCTCTTTGGATGAGGGGAAGGCAGCATCTCCTCTCTACTTCTTCCTTCCCCAGACTAGCATCTTCTCTTTGTACTGGCTCACACACTAACCATAGTCTTTGGTGTTTTATCCCTTTGCCTTCAAAAGACGCTGATTCATGGGCACCTGGGTTGGTCAGTTGGTTAAGTGTCTCAATTTAGCTCAGGTCATGATCTCACAGTTTATGAGTTCGAGCCCTGCATTGGGCTCTGCGCTGACAGCATGGAGCCTGCTTCATTTGGATCCTCTCTGTCCCCTCTTTGCCCCTTCTCTCACCCTTCAAAAATACATGATCTTAAAAAAAAAAAAAAAAGATTCTGATTCAGCAGGGGAAAGAAGGGAAGTGAGTGGTAGTTTTGTTCTAGGATCCATCAACACAACAGCTTCATCTCTGGATAGGATCCTGATCCTTCACCCTCAGCCTGGACCAATATCCTGACTAGCCATCCTCTTCAGCCATGTCACACTGTTCCCCTGAGGTAATTGGGCTAATTTCCCAAACAATAACCCAGCCCCAGTTTAGGGTAGGAAATAGTGACTAGAAAGAGCAGATTAAATTTGGAAACTTTTTTTTTATAAATCAGAGGTCCATATCTGTATCAGTTAATGTCATGCCCAGAGACTATTCTAAATATTTAAAAGGGGTACTGAATGTAGGGAATTGGTTACAAGGCTCTTAGAAAAGGCTGAAGGAACAAAAGAGAGAAGAGAATTACCTACAAACTAGAAGTTGCTTGTGAACCCGGACTAGACCCCAGCTTGCTCCTGCCAGAGGCGTGAAGGGTGCTACTACTGGTGCTGAAACTGCCCCCCCAGCTGAGCAGGAATGCAGGAGCTTATAATCCTACTGCCGCTGCTGAGGGCCTGGCTGCTGCTTCTGCTGGCATCCACACCTCAGAGCTGAGCGGGAACTCAGATGACACACCTACCGATGCTGCTGCCATTTCTCGATGTACCATCAATAACAGAAAATCAAATGGCTTTCCTCTTACCTCCTTTTTGTATGTCTTAGGCTCATGTGTCAAGGGAACCTAGGAAATATGGTTTGGGAGCTGCCATTTTTGCCAGTACAGAAAAGAGCCTTGAAGAATATGGATAAAGCTGACAATTAGTAGACAAAGAATCACCATGGTCCACCTCTTGTTACTCAGTTTTCATTCATTTCTCTTTCACCCTTATTTAAACTTCACTCAACAACAACTTCAACAATAAGGTGCTCTTACCTGACACAATAAGCTACTTTGCATACAGACAGGAATGTTCTCACCCTGGATGTCCTATAATCAAAATACTGAATTGTAAAATTACCCATCATCTCACTTCTTACATAAAATAGGGTGGGAAAGGGAGAGGAAAAAAAGAATGGATTCATACATACAAATACTATATTACATCTAAGGAAGAAATCCTACGTAACTGCCACAAGTCAGCATTTCTATAAATGGTTGTTAGAAGGTCTCCAGTCTATGGTTCTAAGTGTAATTCACTCTTCTCGTTGCAGGTTCCCTTTGATGACAAACAGCACCTCATCTGGTTGAGATCCTTTACCTGGTGGGGAAATTCAAACCTCACTTCTTGAAGTTCTTAGTCATCCTTCTGTTGGGTCGCTGTAGTTTTCCATGAACTGTGTTAGTGAACTTAGAAGAACTGAGAAACACCCTGGAGAATCCCTTGGGGTCCAGACATAACCTGCCCTGTCCCCATTATAGAGAGGCACCTTGTTTTTGCTTAATAACAGAGATCAGTGACCCTACTTTGCTTGTTGTCTCAGTGACATGAGGATCCCCAAATGGCCAGGGATGAGCTAATCTTCTAGTTCAATGAAATCATTATGTCATGGGATGGAAACATTGTCCCTTGGGAATTAAAACCTTTTAAAAAAATCACAGCTTAAATTCATAGGGAAAGAAAAACCAAAATTATTTAAGTTGGTCATTGGCTATACTTTTGTCCGTTGATTTCCTAAAGTGTCTATTCTGGTTATGATTGAAACAAGATATTCTGACCGCTGGTTCAAAGTATATCACATCCTTTAGGAGAGCATCATATCTTTGGAGGTGTTTTTTGCTAGGAAATACTATAACTAAGTCTTCAGAAGGTCATCCCATGTTCTGTAGGACTGACTGTTTCTCGTTCATGAAGTATATCAGAAGATCAATGAATTTCAGGAGGCCCCAGTGACACACTTTATTTCCTGTGGCATAAATTCACTGGTAGCTATAGTAGCTGAATAATGGTACCCCAAGATGTGTACCTACCACATGGAATTTATTAATGTGTTATGTTATATGGCAAAAGAAATTTTACTCATGTGATTAAGTTATGGATCTTGATAGGGTGCTTATCCTGGATTTTCTGGGTGGTCCCAGTGATGTGATCACAAGTGTCCTTATAAGAGGGATATAATGGTATAGGAGATGAGAAGTGATGTAATGATAGAAGAAGAGATTGGAGTGGTACAGTTCAAAGATGGAAAAAGAAGTCATAAGGCAAATAATACAGACAGGCCAATAGATGTTGAAAAAAGCAAAGTAACAGATTCTCTTCTCAAAGCCTTCAGAAGGAACCAGCCCTGTTGACACCTCCAGAATGGTAAGAGAATAAATTTATGTAGTTTTAAGGCTTTAGTATGTGGTAATGTGTTACAGCTACAATAAGAAACAATTTCAGCAGCAATGTTATATGGAATATTAAGATGCCAAATAAAGCATTCACAATGCTATCTACAGAGGAAAACAACACAGGGAAACTGTACACAGGAGAAATCCAGTCTCAGAATGACTATCTCTTCTAATGAGGACAGATCATTTCCCCTTCTATTAGGGAAGGGGTCCAGTGAAACCAACCTGCCACCAAGAAACAGTCTGGTTCCCTCTGGAATAATGCTAATACAGGGACTCAGCATCAACTTCTAGAGTAGATTCTCAACAGTGGAGTTAGCCAGATCACACCAGGTGAAACCCATGATGTTGAGCCAATGTGTAATTTTCATCCCTACAGCCATAGGCATCTTTAACTTGACCACCCTGAGTAACTGTCAACTAAAATAACTTCACATAGGAGCACCTGGGTGGCTCAGTATGTTAAGCACCTGGCTCTGATTTTGACTCAGGTTATGATCTCACAGTTTGTGAGATTGAGCCCCATGTCAGGCTCTCTGCTGACAGCAGGGGGGCCTGCTTGGGATTCTCTCTCTGCCCCTCCCTCTCTCTCTCTCTCTCTCAAAATAAATTAACATTTAAAATTAAAAAAAATAAAATAAATGGGGCTCCTGGGTGACACAGTCGGTTAAGCATCCAACTTCAGCTCAGGTCATGATCTCGTGGTTGATGAGTTTGAGCCCCACAACGGGCTCCGTGCTGACAGCTCAGAGCCTGGAGCCTCCTTTGGATTCTGTGTCTCCCTCTCTCTCCGCCCCTCCCTGCTCATGCTCTGTCTCTGTCTCAAAAATAAATAAAAAGTTTAAAAAAATTTAAAAAGTTCACATCATTTTAAGAAGAAACCTAGAAAATATATAAAAATGATTTTCAAATAATCAATTTTTTGTACATGTTTTATCACCACAAGATACCTGGAATAACAATCTATCTAACCGTTGCGTTTAACTGGAATTTGTTTTCAGTCTGAAAAAGTAAGATTTCATTTTAATTTCTGGATTTGTAGTTTTGGGGAGACTATAATAGTAAGAGTTAATTAGGGAAGTTCAGGTTAATAAGCATCTATTGAGTCTCCTGAAGACAAAGGTAGGGATAAGACATGTCCTCTACTCTTGAGGAATTTTAGGGGCGCCTGGGTGGCGCAGTCGGTTGGGCGTCCGACTTCAGCCAGGTCACGATCTCGTCCGACTTCAGCCAGGTCACGATCTCGCGGTCTGTGAGTTCGAGCCCCGCGTCAGGCTCTGGGCTGATGGCTCGGAGCCTGGAGCCTGTTTCCGATTCTGTGTCTCCCTCTCTCTCTGCCCCTCCCCCGTTCATGTTCTGTCTCTCTCTGTCCCAAAAATAAATAAAAAACGTTGAAAAAAAAATTTTAAAATAATGAGAGACACAGATCACACATATGGATAAGGAAAGCATGAGGCATGCTGTAGAAAGGGGTGTGTACACAGGGCCTCCAGAGCTCAACAGAAGGGTACTGACCCACTTCATCCATTTAAGAAGAAACCAGTGATGGAAAGGGAAGAGGTGGAGTGAATGAGCAGAACAAAAGCATTTTCCAAGTAACTAGAAGTAAATCTAACGTGTGAGGGAGAAAGGGCAGGGTAAGTGGAGTTTAAATTAGGACCTAGGAAAAGGTTCAATCACAGAAGATATATGAGGAAGTAAAAGCTTTTATTCTATCCGGAAGGCCACTGGTTCCCACCTTCTTTGCATATAAGGACATACTTCTTAATGTCAAAAATTGGAATGCTTGTTCTCTCTTAACTGAGAAAATACTCAGAGACAAAAATTTTGTTTTTAAAATTAAAAACATAGTGCTTTTAAATTATTTTTTAAACATTCAACACCTCAGGTAAATATATATGAACAATTTTGCTACTTACTTGTGGGAGCTGTTTCCTTTTTTGTCTACCAAAAATGAATGGTACATGTAGAGATTAAGCGATCTCTTCTATCATAATTCACATTAAGGGACAATATTTAAGGCATGGAGGAAGCAGCATGGTATAATGGGAGTCAAACAGGCATTCTTATCCTGCTCTTCTTAGGCAGTACACAGTCCCTGAAATTTTTGAAGTTCAGTGCCCTCACCTGGAAAATGGACTAAAAGGATTTACCTAGATTGATTTTTAAAGGAGTAAATGTAAAAGACCTTGTGATAGGTACAAGGGGAGGGAGAGATTAGGAAGAGTGTTCTTGTAAGAGGAAACATACTGCTACAGGAGAAGGCGGTGTGAATCCCAGGTTATAGGATGATGACTAAGGGGACAGTTGAGTCTCTAGAAGGAAGAAAATGGAAGGAATGGTCTCATCTCTGAGAGGTCAAGAAGAGTAGGTCATTTATGTGATGACCACACCAAAAATGAACTTCACCTACTTAGCAAGTTAGAGCACAAGAACAGAGCTATGAGTAGGGGGGTCTATTTCCTAAGTTCCGGAAGAGGAAGGATGAAGGAAAACAATGTAAAAACAGTGCCCGAGCTTTACTGTCTGCATCATATACTTTATCAGTAACAATGACAAAAAAGACCCTGCCAAATTAGAACATTTTGACAACATATTAAAATATTGATAGTTTTATCGGTTTTACAGGTCACATGTCATAACATGAGGCAAATAAATGGGCTCCATTTTCTAATCAACAACTACCAGGTGTTATGAAGGTTAAGAAAGGTCTTTCTACAAAATACTCCAATCTCTTTGGGTACTAACTACCCCTTGCCTTTTTCGTCTTCGGTCTTTCCTCCACTGAGATCAGAGACAAAAGTGCATACATTATTTACCTGAGGCCGATGAAGGCAAGAAGTGTTGGAAGCACAGTACCAAAGTCCCATTTTTTGCCTAGTCATAGTATGACAGTGATTAATATCATTTACTCCACATGGAAGTATTCAGAAAAAGTTTCTAGTGGATCTTCACTCCTGGAAATACCTATGAAATAGCTTCATGAACAGATTGTTGCTGGCAAACTGAGCTCACCTTCTTCCCCTCACCCAACAACCATCATTTTGCTCTGCGTATCTATAAGCTTGTGTTTTGTTTTGTTGTTTAGATTCCAATTAAAAGTAAGATCATATGGTATTTGTCTTTCTCTGTCTGACTTGTTTCACTTTGCATAATGCCCTCAAGGTCCATCCATGTTGTCACAAACGGCAAGATTTGATTTTTTATGGGTACATAATATTCTTGTGTGTGTGGGTGTGTACACATTTTATTTATCCATTCATCCATCAGTGGACACTTCTGTTATTTCCATATCTTGGCTGTTGTAAATAATACTGCAATGAATATGGTAGTGCGGGAGGATACTGGGTTTTTTTTTTTTAGACTCCTTTGGGTTGTGAGAAGGAAAGATTCTGATGCCCTGATATTTGCCCTGGTGAGAGTATAATTTAATGGAAGCAAAAAAAATAGTCTATTAATTATTGTAGCACAGTAAAACTGCTGCAACTGCAGAATCAATGTTAGATATTATATATGTAACTTAAAACAAAACCTAAATTGGGTTTTGAAAGTCACAAAAATACAAATACACAATGTTCAATCAAGTGGAAAATAAAAAGTTAACAACCTAATTAATGAAGGCATTATTTTTCCTATAAGGATGTTTTTGTTGTTGTTATTGTTTTAGGTTTCTACTGTTCAAAATTTCATCACAACCTCATTTAATCAAAACATTTGATGAAAATTTTTAAACATGTAATTCAATTTTAGCGAAACACTAGGAATTCCAGAGTTGGTATGATAAATATTTTAAGCTGAAAACATTTGAGCTTAAAAACAAAAACAGAAGGAAGATTTCTCTAGCTTTTCTTATCTGACTAAAAGCAGCAACTTCTGGGAAATAAGGCTGACATAAATTCCCTCTGTGGGGCAGGTCTACCAGGAAGAGGAAGAGGAAGAATATACTACTATAAATATGACCATGGCCCTGAAGAAGATGGAAAGACCACTCACACCTGTGTAGAGAAACATCGCAAACTTCTCAATCTGTTTTCTCCAAAAAACCCATTTGTCTTTCCTAAAGAAACCTATCTGTTCTTTCCATAGAAGTCTTTTCTGCTCTCTCTTTCCTCTATTGAGTTAGACATGTAAGTCTCTAACTGTTTGGAGAGCTGCCTACTTCTTTTGTTAACTTCCATATATGCACATGAATAAATGGTTTTTCTCCTATTAATTGGTTACTTGTCACTTTAATTTGCAGGCTCCCAGTGTCTGAGTCTAATCGGTTGAGGAAAAGTTTCTTCCTCACACAATAATTTTCACACAAGAATTGTCACAAAATATGAAAGAAGAAAACCCAACTCCTCAAAAAATGTTGAGTACCCCCAGATCCTTTTTTTCTAAATGTTTATTTTTGAGAAAGAGAGAGAGAGAGAAAGAGAGAGAGAGAGAGAGAGAGAGAGAGAGAGAGAGAGATACAGAAGGTCAGCGGAGGAGGGGCAGAGAAAGAGGGAGACAGAATCTGAAGCAGGCTCCAGGCTCTGAACTAGAGCCCAAGGAAGGCTTGAACCTGTAAAGTGCGTGATCATGATCTGAGCCACCCAGATGACCCCTGGAGTAGTCATCTAAAAAATTTTTTTTCAATGTTTATTTATTTTTGAGAGAGACAGAGGGAGAGAGACAGAGCATGAGCAGGGGAGGGGCAGAGAGAGAAGGAGACACAGAATCTGAAGCATGCTCCAGGCTCCAAGCTGTCAGCACACAGCCCAAAGTGGGGCTCGAAACCACGAGCTGTGAGATCATGACCTGAGCCAATGTCAGACACTTTACTGACTGAGCCACCAACGTGCCCCTAAAGTAATAATTTTTAAAGAAGGAAAAGCCATAGGTGCTAATTGTTACAGAAGGCAGACGCAGTGGCAGTAGTGATGGATGGATGGATAGTTAAACATGACAAAGAAGCAAAGGAGCTGTGCAGTTTGACTAATTCTAACCCTGAGTGAGTGAGAATCTCTGTTTTCTCATTCCTAAAATGAAGATCTCAGTCATTCCTAAAATGAGGATCTCAGAGTTCGTGGTAGGGATTCAATGGGAAAATGAACTCATGGGAATCATGTAATGTAGGGTTTGACACATAGAATTACTCAATACATGTTAGTTCCTATTATCTTTATTATTCTTTATTAACTTTCACGTGATGCCACATCTTTAAGGTCTGAGAGTTACCTTCTATTAAGCTGTTTTTTGAAGATTATAAAGATCTCCAGAATTTGAAAAAGTTTTTACTTCAAAATAGTGTTATAGGGGCGCCTGGGTGGCTCAGTCGGTTAAGCGTCCGACTTCAGCTCAGGTCACGATCTCACCGTCCGTGAGTTCGAGCCCCGCGTCGGGCTCTGGGCTGATGGCCCAGAGCCTGGAGCCTGCTTCCGGTTCTGTGTCTCCCTCTCTCTCTGCCCCTCCCCCGTTCATGCTCTGTCTCTCTCTGTCTCAAAAATAAATAAACGTTAAAAAAAAATTAAAAAAAATAGTGTTATAAGTTTTAAAGAAAAACACATATAATTAATTTCAGTAAATGAAGGAGCCCTACAAAGCTGAAATTCAGCATGAACAGTTCAAAATATAATAAGGTTCTGGCCCTTCAGAACCACATTTGCTATTAAAACTTAACTAATTTTTCTCTTTCTGCTTCTCACTCTTTTTATATTCAGGTGCTTATCTCGAATTTTTTTTAAGTTTCTTTATTTCTGAGAGAGAGCGAGAGAGTGAGCATGAGCAGGGGAGAAGCAGAGAGAGGGAGACACAGAATCCAAAGCAGGCTCCAGGCTATGAGCTGTCAGCACAGAGCCCGATGTGGGGCTCAAACTCGTGAACTGCGAGATCATCACCTGAGCTGAAGTCGGACGCTTAACCAACTGAGCCACCCAGGTGCCCCTATCTCAAATTTTTTTTTGAGTATGCATAGCTCTTTCTATTTTTTTTCCCCTTGTAACTTCCACACATGTGTATTTTCTTACTTTCTCTGCTGTTTTCTCTTTGTGTTTACTTTTCTTACACAAGTCTTGCCCTGGTGACTCCTAATCGCCAACTTTCCTCTTATTTCTTTTGCTTCCTTCAGCAGGGAGTGATAAAAAGCCAAAAGAGTAGTATTAATTTTACTTTACACTCTTTATTCATGACCACACCTGCAATGAGGATGGGTTACCGACTGGCACCTAAAAACGCCAAGAGCAAAGACAGCACACTACACAACTAGTGTCTGGTGCTTTGATCTCCAACCAGCCTTTTTTGTTTGTTATTTGTGCCTTTCAGTGAATACTGATTTGTATAAAGGCAAAAGATTTATGTCATTCCTTCTTCTCCAACATCATTTTATTGTCTATATAGTCCATATTTTGAGCTAAAAGTTAGCAATGGCTTAAACAATGAAAAAAAAAAGGAAATTGGTGGCAATGCTAAGGCTTTCAAAGGTAAGAGCTTCCTGAACTATGCAAATAAATTGTATTTTCACTTAGTTGGATTAAGCTAGGGTTTATAGGGTATAAATTGGATCAGAGAAATGGAACTGAAGCTACAATATTAGTCATGTCCCTCTTTCTCAGAAGGTTCAGCACAGTTTTTAAAAAAATGTTTCATTTCAAACAAGTTTACTTCTCCAGTGAGACAAAAATATTTTTATATACTATTCCCTTCTGATAGCTTCATATTTCAAATATTCTGAAACCAGTAAAGGAAACTGTACAGAACTCTATTGGACCTGTGACCATGCTTCCTTGGAGTTTATCTCGAGTTGTTGTATTCCAGCATTTAAAGAGGGTTACAGTTCTTAGGTTTACTCAGGGATTAAGACCTAACAGTAGGAACTGGGTTTATTACCCTATTCCTTGCCAGGACCATGAAACCCTGCTCCACCCATAAAACTGTCGGTCACCCATGTTCCTATTTGGGGGAGTGTGGTTTATATCTCTAATTTTTTTTACATTTAAAAGCGGAGAGATTTTAGTGCGATCTTGTACACAGCTGAGTAATCTCTTCCATAAAACTCTGACAATTCAATAATGCATTGAACTGTTACTGGAAGAAATAAAATTCCTTCTATCAGGGAAATGTTAATATATCAGGAGACCTTTTTAGTGAGCTCAAAGGATTACAAGATGAATAATAATAATAACAATAACAATAAAAAGTTAGTAATTCTTGAGCACTTACTGTATGGCATACATAGTCCTGTTAGGAACCTGTTACTATTCATCCCATATTAGAGATGAGGAAATTCGCTGGCTTCTCCCAGGTCATGTGGTTAAATGGTGGGAAACACGGATTCCAGCAGAGCACTCGAAACCAGAGCCCCTGTTCTTAAACCATCCTAGCGTATACTTTCCCACTGAGCCCACATCAGCCTCCTTTAATCCCTACCCAATTAGCCTAAATTCTCCCTTTGGGCCAACCAGAATATGTTCATCCCTCTTTCCCCCACTCATGTATGTAACAAAAAGAATATTAATTGAGTAGCTCCTAGATGTTACTCTCCTCCAGCTTATAATACAACCATGAAAAAGGATGTTTCTGCTTTCATGGTGGCAACACTCTCTCAAATGGTTTGAAAAGACCTTTCAGATTCCCACGAGTTTTCCTTTCTTTAGAGCAAATTTTCCTATTTCTTTCAACCATTTATCATAGGACACATTTTCAAGTTCTTTTTAATCCTGGTAGCCTTTCTCTTCTAAACACATTTCTGTTTGTAAATATGTCTTTTAAAATGTAACCACCAGACATGAATGCAGTAACCCACGTTTTATTTTTTTAATTTTTTTTTAACATTTATTTATTTTTGAGAGACAGAGACAGAGACAGAGTGTGTGCGGGGGAGGGGCAGAGAGAGAGGGAGACACAGAATCTGCTGACAGCTCAGAGCCCAATGGGGGGCTCGAACTCAAGAACCATGAGATCATGACCTGAGCTACAGTTGGACGCTTAACGGACTGAGCCACCCAGGTGCCCCTCCACATGCTGATGGGTCTGTTAAAAGCAAGACAGACCCACACCACCAAACCAAAGAGTAATTTAATTACAGTTTCCACTCTCCCAGAAATGGAATCTTAAACCAGTCAATTTGGAATTGCCTGATAAGCACTAGTTAGGTAATCTGTCCAATAGACCCCCTCATCCCCTAAAGGAAGGTAACCTTCCAATAACCAACCTGCCTTTTTGTCTAGGAGTGTAACCTCTTCGTTCCTGCTCCCCTCTGGCTGTAAATGTCTTTCATTCTTTACAGCTCCTTGGAGCTACTTTCAATCTGCTAGATTGGATGTTGCTGGATCCGAATCCATTTTTGTCCACATAAAGTCTTGAAATTATAATATGCCTCATGTTTATGTTTTCATAGTCCTGGTGACGGAAGAAGGAACCAGGAGCAATCAGACCCAGGTAGGTACCTGCTGCTCCCCTCGAGCTCCAGCAACCAGACCCAGGTACCTGCTGAGCCCCTTGAGCTTGAGCAAAAAGACCCAGGTAGGTACCTGCTGAGCCCCTTGAGCTTGAGCAACCAGACCCAGGTACCTGCTGAACCCCTTGAGCTCGAGCAAC